>NC_041385.1:785952592-786077929 GCF_002162155.2 Triticum dicoccoides | reverse complement strand
AAATACAAAAGAAAATGATAAAAAATTCAAAAAATAAAATTCTTCGAGATGTAGTTATATTACTACATCTACTAGTTAGGAAAATTAAAAAACTTAAATTAGGACATGTTTTGCAAAAAGTGTAGGTAAAATGTAAAACGGCTAAAACTTTTGCATACGATGTCGGAAAAAAAACGTATAATATATCAAAAAATTCAGCACGAAAAACCGCATCCGATTTTGACCGCCTACGGCTTGTTTGCAATTTTTTAGAATCCTCAAATTCCAAAAGGAGAAAAAGATATGCTCAAATTTAAGTTTTTTTTAATTTTGGTTAAATCTGGTCAGACTACTTATTCAAGAAGTATTAATGTTACTACATACTTATTCAAGAATATTAGTGTTACTAAATAATTATTTCAATTTTTTGAATTTTGGTTAAATCTGGTCAAACTATGGTCAAACTGCGATCAAACTATGGTCAAACTTATTCAAGAAATATTAGTGTTAATAAATAATTACTGTTTTTTAGAATAATGTTTCAAACTCAAACGGTGAAATGTGTGACCTAATGCTCAAGCTAAACTGCTGAGGGTTAATAGGATTTACAGCTTACATTTGTCAGGAAAACAATAAGTGCAGACTTAGAAAGTAGGGGGAATAGAACTCCAAAGTTAAGGTGCTCAGGCTGGGGGAGTGAGAGGATGGGTGACCGGTCGGGAAGTTAGACGATTTGGAATGAGTGATCCACACTTGAGTAGTTAAGAGGGGCGATTAGAGACTAAATCATCAAATAATTCAGAAAATTGAAAATCGAAAAAAAAATCCAAAATTTTCAAAAAATAATTTCAAAAGATACCACGGCGCAAGCTCACACCACGTGGTGGGCCTTTAGTGGCGGTTCGTGCCGAACCGGTACTAAAGGGGGGCCTTTAGTCTCCACTCTTTAGTGCCGGTTGCAGAACCGGCACTAAAGGCCCTTATGAACCGGTATTAAAGCTCTGTTTTCTACTAGTGTGAACCAAAGTTCTCAATTAGTCTCCAACACAGCTTTCCCAACATTGCCAAGTTAAAGCTATCAATATCCCGGAATCCCATACCTCCTCTCTCCTTCGGAATACACATCTTCCGCCATGCAAACCAATGCATCCTTCGTTGGTCCTCCTCATCACCCCACCAATATTGCGACATTGCATCAGTGATTCCCTTGCAAATTTTCTTCGGGAATTTAAATACACCCATAGCATAAGTTGGGATGGCTTGGGCCACCGCTTTGAGCAAAGCCTCTTTGCCTCCAATGAGAGAGTTCTTTCTTTCCATCCATTCATCATTTCTTGAATTCTTTCTATTATGTGTTTAAAGCAGTCAACACGGTCCACCCCTATCATGGATGCTAGACCCAAATATTTGTCTGAAGTAGACTCCGTCATAATATTCAGAATTTGACAAACTTCTGCCTTCACCTCCACATTTGTGTTAGGACTGAAAAATATGGAGCATTTTTATTCGCTCACTAATTGACCTGAGGCTGCACAGTACTCATCTAAAATCCCACGCAGGGTGTTTGCATTGTGGGCGTCTACTCTCATGACAATAAGAGAATCGTCAGCAAAAAGTAAATGAGAAATTGTTGGCGAATCTCTGCACACCTGCACACCATTCAATTTACCAGCCTCCTCCTCATGAGCAATAAGGGCCGATAGTCCTTCGGCACATAAGAGAAACATATATGGGGAGAGGGGATCCCCATGTCTCAAACCTCTCATAGGTGAAAAAGGCAACGTTTCATTTGAGTTGAACCGAACCTTATACTCAACCGACCTTACGCAAGTCATCACCATTTGAATCCACTGAGCATGAAATCCCAATTTGGTGAGCATAACTTGATTGCACATGTTCCAAACTTCCCCTTCTTTCTCTTCTTCATCGTATGTAAGCACTCATATGCCACTACGACATTATCAGTTATGATGTGCCCTGGCACAAACGCACTTTGTGTCTCACTGATTATATCTGGAAGAAAAACCTTCAGGCGTGCTGCGAGCATTTTTGAGATCACCTTATAAACCACATTACATAAACTGATAGGCCTAAATCGGGTGATCTTCTCTGGGTTGTCCACTTTGGGAATCAACACGATAGTAGTAGAGTTCCAACCTTCTGGGATCGTACCTGTATTGACAACCGCAAGAAGCTCCTTCGTTAGATCTCCTCCGAGCAGGTGCCAAAACTTTTTATAAAAGATAGCATGTAATCCGTCCGGTCTCGGTGCTTCCAAATCACCAATACTGAATAAAGCTTTCCTGACCTCCTCCTCTGTGTACGGATCCATAAGTGACTCATTTATATAATCCCTAAACGCCTCTTAACTTTAGTTATAACATTCATCGCTGGTACATTAACTTACTAGCACAATCTTTTTCTTTTTGAGTTTTCTTTTAGTGGAGTACCCTTTTCTTTATTTCTTTTTAAGTGGATTCTTCACATAAATAGATGCAAGCCCAGGCCGTTGCATAGAAGCAAGCCCAGCCTGTTGAAGCGTTATCTGTCGGCAACGAGATGGGCTGAGCCCTGCTCAAAGGCATTTCTGTTCACTGTGTCCACGAGAGAGGAAGACCTACCTATCTCACACTCCCCTCGACGCCGCCGCACTCACTCTCCTCTTGCTCTGCTCCCAGCCGCCGCCGGCCATGGCGGATGCTCCTGCTCCCGACCGCTGCATCCTAATTCCAGACGAGATCGCCATCTGGGAGATCCTCGTCCGCCTGCCCCCCAAATCTCTCATCCGCTGTCGTGCCGTCTGCCCCGCGTGGCGCCGCGCCACCTCCACCCGCGACTTCCTCCTCGCGCACCATGCCCGCCAGCCCACCCTCCCCATCCTCTGCAGCTTAGAAGACAACGACGACGATGACGCGTCTCTATACATCACCCCCTTCGACCACCGGACATCCGGCAAGCTCCAGCCCTTGGCGCGACTTGACGCCGCCTCGGACATCTGTCTAAGACTAAGTGCCTCCTGTGATGGCCTCCTCGTCCTCTCCTTCCGCAACATGAGCTCCTTTGGCTGACAATTCTCCATTTGCAACCCTGCCACTCGTCAGTATGCTCCCCTCCCGCTGGATTATGGCCCTACCGTCGAGTACACAATCTTTGGGATCTACCCGCATATCCCTACCGGCGAGTACCGGCTATTGCTTCACAGGCTCCACATGTTGAGGTGTGATGGCTGCTACGTCTTCTCGTTAGGCTCCGGCCAGCAGCTGAGGTACGTAGGCAGGCCCGATCTGTGGAAACTCACAGGCTCCCCCAGATCTGTCTTGTTCCGTGGTAGCCTGCATTGGCACTCATCAGGCATCATGGTGATGGTATTCGACACCACATCTGAGTCGTTCTGGCGGATGCGTTCTCCAGTTTTCCCTGGCTATGCTGACCTATATGATATTGGTGACATGCTTGGGCTATGCAGTCATGACAATGAGTGGACAAGTGTTAGTATCTGGGCACTGCAGGATTATGAAGGCGAGGTCTGGACCTTAAAATACCGTGTTAAATTACCGGTTGCAAAAATCTGGGTCCATGATAAGCTCGACAGCGATTGGGATGTGGTGGTCGGTTCTTGGGATGGTGATGTGGTCCTGCTGGTTACCGTTGATGGCGGCAACATGCTATTTCAGGTTGACATCAATGGCAAGTTGGTTGCGACTATCTGCTGTTGCAGAGACCTCTACTCAGCTCATCTTTGGCTCAAACAAACTCTAGTTTTGCATACCTTCTTTCCGACACTTGAGGGGTATGCAGTGAATGCTTTTCCATTTATCTGATAGCTTTTATGTGGGGTGGTGATTCAGAAAGGGCTTACTGTCAATATCCCCGTATATCAGTTGCTGCAATGTGTATGACTGAATTGATTCCACTATGGGCCAACTAGTTTCATTTTGATGTATGCAAGTTATTGTGATCAAGAAGCTCCGACTATTTTATGGTTGTATCACCATCAGATGCAATGTGTATGAATGAATTGAGTCCACTATGGGTGACTAGTTCCATTTTGATGTATGCAAGTTATGATCAAGAAGCTCTGACTGTTTTATGGTTGCGTTATATTTCTATGAATATCCTTTTGGGCTGAAGTGGCTGCTGTGAGTATTGATGCTAAAATTACAAGTCATTTGGATCAGTGTTTGAAATGTTTGCTAATTCCTCCGGCTCATGTCCCTGTTTTCTTGAACTGGAGAATGGAGTTCTTTTTTCCCCTCCACGTAGTGACTTCTCATTTCTCAATAGTAAGCATTGTAGTTGCCTCGTGCCTTTGTTTATTGAACTGAAGAATTGACTTGACCTTTTATCGAGGTCTTCGTTCGTAGAGTTAATCTGGTGATCTTCTTAGTACTAAAACTTAGCAAATAAACACAGTTGTCTTGTTTCTATTTTTTGGCTATATCGGATTATCCACTTGTTGACTAGCAAGTTGCAACTGAATATTCAGAAGAGCTTGGAGCACGATACTCTTGTTATATTAGTGATTAAATTATAGTTAGCTTTTCAGAAATGTTCTGTTGCAATCCATTCTTTTTTCATGAAGCAATTGCATCATTTGGAAAGATATGCTGCAATTCATTCTTCGTGAATCCACTGCATCATTTGGAATATTCTGTTTTTCCAGGTTGTCGTTGCATCATTTAGAATTTAATTTCACTTTGGTTGCTAACCATTTTAATTAATTAATATGGTACTGACACCATTCCTTTATAATTAGGATCACCTATGTATAGTTGATAGCAAAGATAAGAAATGGACTAATTTGGGCTGGTGGTGAGGCCTTCTTTGCTGGAGTGTCCTCTTATTAATTTGAGCATTAGGGATTATTTGTTGTTCACTGTATTCACGAAACTATGGCACCCCATTTCAATCCCAACACAAAATTGTTTGGTAACTTACCTAAAGGCTACATTCTTACAAAGGTATTGCAAGTTGTATTCTTATTAAACTCACTGTCAGGTATGTTCTCAGTTCATACTATGTCTTGAGCCGTGGCTGATATCTATTGCTAGTTTGTAAGAATAGTTCACTGTCAGGTATGTTAAGGAAAAAACAGTTCACTCATGTGTTTCCTCTTGCAGCGTAGTGCAAGTAGTTTGTAGGTAAGAAAGAAGATGACTTGAGTCTGTGTGTCAGTGAGTTCATCTATTGCTGTGGTCGTCGACATTTTGTCGCAGAGACTAAGTGACTAACTAGTTGCCAGATTCCTAGGTCTGTAAGGAACTTGTGATCCGTGGAGCCGTTGGTCTTGTTGTTTCACTACCCGTTGGTGAACCAGTGCATGATGCTACCGATTTCTTGGTACTTTCTATGAGCAAGTATGCTGATGCTCAAAATAATTACTGTTAAGAGCAGACATGTTTATGCTCAGAAATAGAAGGGGCGACAAAACACTTGAAAATCTCGGGTTGGCATGTTGTGCAATAAGAAGAGACCTACCCTGTGGAGTGCGACATTTGTGGGAATGGTTCTGAAGACCGCCACCATGTTGTATGTTGTACCCTGGAGTTTGGGAACTCCTGCCTGTAGAGCCATTCAGAAATGCAGGCCCTGACTGGTTGTTAGTTCTGTTGGCGTCTTGTGTACGGAGGAGATTAGAAGCAAAGTCCTGCTGATGCTGTGGGCACTTCAGGAATGGCGTTATTTTTCACAGCGAAGGTAATGGTACCATTGGTGCCTCGGACCAGAATATTTCTTCTGTGCCCAACCTGATTACCATGTGTGTGACGGTAAGGAAGCAGGTGGAACATGTTTGCTGAAGCACTGCGACGGAAGATACATCAAAGGCGTTATAGGTATATGCTTAACATCAACAGTTCAGAATCGGTTACACTAGTGGGGGGCTGATGTTGGATGGACACAGCTTCTAGCTGAATATGTGAAGATATGTTCTGATGGGGCCGGTGAGCTTGATGTCTTCATTTTGTGTAGCTCCTTAATGACTTATCCTTCCTTTTCGAATCCTTGCTTTTCCGGGATTTCTTCGTTCATAACGATTATCTCTACTCCTTTCTCTTGGCGGTGATTCTTCTCTTCTACTTTTTCTCTTTGGAGAATCTTCTCTTCTTTTGTAGGGTGTCGTACACTCATTGGAATAGTGTCCGGGTCTCCCATAATTGTAGCAATTGTGCTCTCGACTAGAAGATCTTTTGTCATTGTAGGACCTTGACTTAGAGCTTCTCTCTTTGCTTCTACTCTTGTAGAATTTGTTGAAGTTCTTCACCATTAAGCTCAATTCTTCATTGAAGGTTTGTTTCTCACTTGATAATGTGGGGGCTTCACATGAGGCTTTGTAAGCACCGCTTGACTTGTTGTGAAGTTCCTCCTTATCCTTGAGTGACATCTCATGAGCAACAATTCTTTCAATGACTTCCGTTGGCTTGAGATTCTTGTAGTTGGGCATCATTTGGATCAATGTGCACACGGTATCATATTTTCCATCCAATGCTTTTAGGATCTTCTTGATGATGAATCTGTCGGTCATCTCTTCACTCCCTAAGCCCGCAATCTCATTTGTGATAAGAGCAAGCCTAGAGTACATTTCAGCGACACCTTCACCATCCTTCATTTTGAACTTGTCAAGTTGACTTTGGAGCACATCCAATTTGGATTCCTTGACGGAGTCGGTACCTTCATGCATATCAATCAAAGTATCCCAAATTTCCTTTGCATTCTCAAGATAGCTGATTTTGTTGAATTCTTCGGGGCACAATCCGTTGAAGAGGATATCACAAGCTTGAGTGTTGTATGCAGCATCTTCAACTCATCCGCGCTAGCTTCACGGTTCGGTTCTCTCCCATCAAAGAATTCACCTTGCAAGCCAATACACACAATAGCCCAAACGGCGGGGTTATGTCCGAGAATATGCATTTTCATCTTATGCTTCCAACTAGCAAAATTAGTTCCATCAAAGTAAGGACCTCTACGGTGATAATTTCCGTCGCTAGACGCCATACTCTCCTAGGTTGTGAAACCAAGGCTATGAACACCAAAAGCTATGGAAATCAAAGCAAATGGAGAACAAAGCTCTGATACCACTTGTAGGATCTTGAAGTATGTCTAGAGGGGGGTGATTAGACTACTTGACCAATTAAAAACTTAACTTTTCCCAATTTTAGTCTTTGGCAGATTTTAACTATCTTAGCACAAGTCAAGCAATCTTCACACAATTCAAGCAAACATGCAAAGAGTATATGGGCAGCGGAAAGTAAAGCATGCAACTTGCAAGAATGTAAAGGGATGGGTTTGGAGGATTCAAACGCAATTGGAGACACGGATGTTTTTGTCGTGGTTCCGATAGGTGGTGCTATCGTACATCCACGTTTATGGAGACTTCAACCCACGAAGGGTAACGGTTGCGCGAGTCCACGGAGGGCTCCACCCACGAAGGGTCCACGAAGAAGCAACCTTGTCTATCCCACCATGACCGTCGCCCATGAAGGACTTGCCTCACTAGCGGTAGATCTTCACAAAGTAGGCGATCTCCTTGCCCTTACAAACTCCTTGGTTCAACTCCACAATCTTGTCGGAGGCTCCCAAGTGACACCTAGCCAATCTAGGAGACACCACTCTCCAAGAAGTAACAAATGGTGCGTTGATGATGAACTTCTTGCTCTTGTGCTGAAGGCAGAGAGGCCCGCACAACGACGTCGGGAGCGAGCACCTCCTTGGAGCTCTGAGAGCCCGGCCGCGCCGAAGCAAGCACTGAAGGCAGAGAGGGCTCCTCCCCGACAGCAATGGCCATGACGACCGAGCAGGGGCTCGCCGCAGGCAGCGGCGCCCCTTCCAGCAGGAGCTCCGGAGGGGCCACAGAGACCTTGAAGGCGTGCGGTGGAGGAGTCCGCTGCATATGAAGATCCAGAACGGAGGGTGCCGCCAGGAGCAGAGGAGGTGGTGGCGGTTCTAGCTCAGAGAAGACAAGCGGCGGTGCAGGGAGGGGCGTCCGGATCTCGCAGGTGGCTGAGGACAAGCGATGGCTGGGATCTCATGCCCTCGTCATGCACACCCCGGGTGCAGGAGAGCAGGGAAGAGCTGGAGGAGGCCAGATCCAGGAGCTGCGGCCTCGGGGGAGGCCGGATCCGGTCGCGACGGTCGCGGCGGTCGTGGAGGTGGACGGAGCGGCCGATCAGGGCGGCGGCGGCCGCGTGCTCACACGGCGTCGGGCACGGTCGCGGTCATGCTCCCGTCCTCGCATGCTCATGATGAAGTTGGGGGTTGAACATTTCTCCTTCACCCTCTATTCTTTTCTCCTTACCATGTGTGTGATGGTAAGGAAGCAAGCGAAACATGTTTGCTGAAGCACTGCGACGGAAGATACATCAAAGGAGTTATGGGTATATGCTTAACATCAACAGTTCAGAATCGGTTACACTGGTGGGGGCTGATGTTGGATGGACACAGCCTCCAGCTGAATATGTGAAGATATGTTCTGATGGGGCCGGTGATTGGGGATGTATTGCAAGAGGCAATGATGGTGCTGCTTTGTTTTTCCTCGTGTCGGTTGGTTCGCCGCCATGTGTTGGGAACGCTTTGCATCATAAGGCTCTGGCACTAATCAGCAGCCTTAGTTCAGGTCAACAGTTCAGTATGGGCCATGCCATATTCAGGACCTATTATCAGGCACTGGTTTGTTCAGATTTTGATCCCTCTCACCGATGTGAAAAAAGAGAGGACATGAAAGGTTACCAGTTGATGGCTGAAGGATAGCAAGACATGCTTCCTGTGCATTCAGAATACATTATGTGCTTCTCGTTGAAACACAGGTAAGACCCTCAACATCCAGCACAAATTCAATGGAGTAGCTACTATGTAGACATGTATTCAGATTCCAGTGCCAAGTTGACATGCATCCAGTCATCCAAATCCAGTGAATACATCAAAGCATGCGGGTAAAATTCAAATGTGGAACACACAAGGACTTCATCTGGCGCTGTCGACCAAGGTACCCCCACAGAAAATAGAAGCATGCCCATCCTGATAAGTGCTACTAGTACTATTCAATCTCAACGAGATGGGCTAAGCCCAGGTTCAAAGACCTACCTCCCCTCAACGCCGCCAGCACTACCACTCACTCTTGCTCTGCTCCCAGCCGGCGGCCATGGCGGATCCTCCCACTGCGGCTTCACGAATGAGATTGCCATCTAGTTAGCGTTTGGAATATTTGTCAAGCTGATATATTTAGAGGGGAGACTATTCAGCGGTCTTCTTAATTCAACAAATTTAGCAAATATACATGTTTCTGTTTTTAGTCGTAGCCGATGATGAAATGAAGCAGATGTTCCACTTCTTTGGACTGGACAAGTTGCACCTGGTTTTTAGATGGGCTTGGAGAACCAGTACTTGTTAAATTGAATGATAAGATTGTAGTCAACTTTTGAATGCAATGTTGTGTTGCAATTCTTTCTTATTCATGATACATATCATAGCATCTGATTCGGCATATAAATATTGTGATTTTTAATCACATCTTTCGGTTGCATCATTTGAAATTATATTTATCATCTGACTTCAGCTGCTAACCATTGTGTTAGAATTAGTGTTTTATGAGATGTTGATTTTGTACAAAACTTGCAGTGCTAAGCACAAGAAAGGTTTGCCAAGGTCATGTACTAATTGTCAGGTCAAGGTACTATATTTTTATCCCTGAACACTAGTAGAAAAACACCTATTAGACCCGGTTCATAAGGGCCTTTAGTCCCGGTTCATGAACCGGGACTAATGGGTCGTTACTAATACCTGCACCCGTTAGTCCCGGTTCAAACACGAACCGGGATAGATGGTCCTCCACGTGGCCGGTGCGCCGAGCCCAGGCAGGGGGGCCTTTGGTCCCGGTTGGTGGCACCAACTGGGACCAAAAGGCATCCACGCGTCAGCATTCCAGTGGCTGAGATTTTTGTTTTTTTTTTGAAGGGGGGGGGGTTTGGGGGTTTTGGGGGGTTAATTTAGGTGTTTCATATATTATGCTGGCTAGCTAATTAATAGAGAGAAGTGTCCTCTCTTATGTCCGTGCTTGGTCGACGCTACGTACTATATTCATATAGCCCTCGACACGCTAGCTAGTAAGAAAATGAATGGAACCATTGAGTACAGAAGTTCGTCATGCATACCGAGAGAAATGATCGATTGACCTCTCCTTCTCCGACAGATTGGTCGAACAACAAGTTTTCGTATCATGTATCCGATGCTATTGGCTACATACATGTACAATATGTAAGATCTCTCAATTACAGTCCCTAGCAATTGAAATCAACTTCCGCATGGTATTCTCCGGCTTTGTTGATGACGTGGTCAAGAAAGAATCCCGCCAATTCCTCTTGAATTGCTTTCATGCGATCTGGTTCTAGGATTTTATTCCGCATCTGCCACGTCTAATTTGAAGAAGGGGGTTAATTAATACATATATATGAATGAAACTCAACAGAAATGATGGTGTAATAAAATGAAATTCTGAATATTATTGCTTACGCACTTCATATTGTCTTTGAGAGTAGCCCCGCTTGTTTTTCAAAGTCGCGGTGTGGATGAACTCGCACACGTAGTATCCACAGAAATCATTCCCTTGTTCCTGCCACAAGCACTTTACGAGAAATAGAGGTCAATCAAACTGATAATGAAGCATTATAAATGGCATTGATGAAAGTATAGCTATAGAATCAACGGGAGATGCGCGCAACTAGCTAGCCAGTAGTACTTACTTTCGGGTATGTATATCGCAGCTCCTTCGGCAGTCCCGGAGCTTTAGCGGTGAACTGTTTCCAAACCCTGCAAGACAAAGAAAATAATTATTATTACTTGAGATATCAGGAAATGAACAAAAAGTTGCCGATATGGTGTGATAATGATCGATTGAACTTACTTGCTGAGCATTTTAGTCATGTCCGCATAGGTTTTGGGATCTTTCCGTCTCGAGTCTAAGACGGTTACTAGTCCACGCTCAAGCTTAATCTCCAGAAGAATATAGTTGTACCTGCACACGCATGCATAACTCAATTACATCAACTATAACCTCGCTCGAGTAATAAGGGAAACCGAATATGCACACGACAGTAACACTCACTTGCCGTTGTAAGGAAAGAGTATGGTATCTTTGTTTTGATTTTTGATCAACGATTGTAGCAAGTTGTCCTCGGCCTCTTTGACGTGCTTTTCAACCAGAAATACATCTATGATATTTGTGTTAATGAACCCAATATCATAAATTTCTTGTTTTTTGCACTCGACGATCTTCAATCTGCATAATATATTGAGGATAATTAATTATAAATACATGCAATGAAAGAGCCGAGCTATATATATGGAGTCTTAATGACAGAAATAGTACTTACAAGCAGTAGCAAAAGACCGTTAATTTATCGAGGGCCTTTTGATTAAAGAACTAGAAGAACTCCTCAAATGGAACAGGCAACAGATCATTTCCAACGAGGTCGTGCTCCTCTTTAATTCTCAGATACGAAGTATTCGTCCCCCCAGACTCTCTGCAGGTTTTTGTTGGGTAACGCAGTAATTTCAAAAAATTTCCTACGCACACGCAAGATCATGGTGATGGCATAGCAACGAGAGGGGAGAGTAATGTCCACGTACCCTCGTAGACCGTAAGCGGAAGAGTTATGACAACGCGGTTGACGTAGTCGTATGTCTTCACGATCCGACCGATCCAAGTACCGAACGTACGGCACCTCCGAGTTCAGCACACGTTCAGCTCGATGACGATCCCCGGGCTCCGATCCAGCAAAGCTTCGGGGATGAGTTCCGTCAGCACGACGGCGTGGTGACGATGATGATGCTCTACCGGCGCAGGGCTTCGCCTAAACTCCGCGACGATATGACCGAGGTGGAATATGGTGGAGGGGGGCACCGCACACGGCTAAGGAACGATCCGTAGATCAACTTGTGTGTTGTGGGGTGCCCCCTGCCCCCGTATATAAAGGATCAAGGGGGAGGGGGCGGCCGGCCAAGGGAGGGCGCGCCAGGGAGGAGTCCTACTCCCACCGGGAGTAGGACTCCCTCCTTTCCTAGTCCAACTAGGAGACCTTCCATGTAGTAGGAGTAGGAGAGAAGGAAAGGGAAGAGAGAAGGGAAGGAAGGAGGGGGTGCGGCCCCTCCCCCTAGTCCAATTCGGACTAGGCCTTGGGGGGGCGCGCGGCCTGCCCTAGGCAGCCCCTCTCTCTTTCCCGTATGGCCCAATAAGGCCCAATACTTCTCCCGGCGAATTCCCGTAACTCTCCGGTACTCCGAAAAATACCCGAATCACTCGGAACCTTTCCGAACTCCGAATATAGTCGTCCAATATATCGATCTTTACGTCTCGACCATTTCGAGACTCCTCGTCATGTCCCCGATCTTATCCGGGACTCCGAACTCCTTCGGTACATCAAAACTCATAAACTCATAATATAACTGTCATCGTAACGTTAAGCGTGCGGACCCTACGGGTTCGAGAACTATGTAGACATGACCTAGAACTATTCTCGGTCAATAACCAATAGCGGAACCTGGATGCCCATATTGGTTCCTACATATTCTACGAAGATCTTTATCGGTCAAACCGCATAACAACATACGTTGTTCCCTTTGTCATCGGTATGTTACTTGCCCGAGATTTGATCGTCGGTATCCAATACCTAGTTCAATCTTGTTACTGGAAAGTCTCTTTACTCGTTCCATAATGCATCATTCCGTAACCAACTCATTTGGTCACATTGCTTGCAAGGCTTATAAAGATGTGCATTACCGAGAGGGCCCAGAGATACCTCTTCGACAATCGGAGTGACAAAACCTAATCTCGAAATACGCCAACTCAACATGTACCTTCGGAGACACCTGTAGTACTCCATTATAATCACCCAGTTACGTTGTGACGTTTGGTAGTACCCAAAGTGTTACTCCGGTAAACGGGAGTTGCATAATTCTCATAGTTACAGGAACATGTATAAGTCATGAAGAAAGCAATAGCAACATACTAAACGATCAAGTGCTAGGCTAACGGAATGGGTCATGTCAATCACATCATTCTCCTAATGATGTGATCCCATTAATCAAATGACAACTCTTTTGTCCATGGCTAGGAAACATAACCATCTTTGATAAACGAGCTAGTCAAGTAGAGGCATACTAGTGACACTATGTTTGTCTATGTATTCACACATCTATTATGTTTCCGGTTAATACAATTCTAGCATGAATAATAAACATTTATCATGAAATAAGGAAATAAATAATAACTTTATTATTGCCTCTAGGGCATATTTCCTTCAGTCTCCCACTTGCACTAGAGTCAATAATCTAGTTCACATCACTATGTGATTTAACACCAATATTCACATCTGCATGTGATTAATACCCATAGTTCACATCATCATGTGATCAACACCCAAAGGGTTTACTAGAGTCAATAATCTAGTTCACATCGCTATGTGATTAACACCCAAAAGAGTACTAAGGTATGATCATGTTTTGCTCGTGAGAGAAGCTTAGTCAACGGGTCTGTCATATTCAGAGCCGTATGTATTTCGCAAATATTCTATGCCCACAATGCTCTGCACGGAGCTACTCTAGCTAATTGCTCCCACTTTCAATATGTATCCAGATTGAGACTTAGAGTCATCTGGATTGGTGTAAAAGCTTGCATCGTTGTAACTTTTACGACGGGCTCTTTTATCACCTCCATAATCGAGAAACGTCTCCTTAGTCCTCACTAAGGATATTCTTGACCCATGCACAGTGATCTACTTATTAGATCAAAATTGTATTCCTTTGCCATAACACAGAGCAAGGTATACAATAGGTCTGGTTCACAGCATAGCATACTTTATAGAACCTATGACTGAGGCATAGGAAATGACTTTTCATTCTCTTTCTATTTTCTGCAATGGTCGGGTCTTGAGTCTTACTCAACTTCACACCTTGTAACACAGGCAAGAACTCCTTCTTTGACTATTCCATTTTGAATTATTTCAAAAGTT
Source organism: Triticum dicoccoides (assembly GCF_002162155.2). NCBI lineage: Eukaryota > Viridiplantae > Streptophyta > Magnoliopsida > Poales > Poaceae > Triticum > Triticum dicoccoides. The sequence continues at coordinate 786,063,950 of NC_041385.1, read as the reverse complement.
TATCAAGGTATGTACTCATTGAAAAATCTTATCAAGCGTCTTGATCTATCTATATAGATCTTGATGCTCAATGTGTAAGCAGCTTCACCGAGGTCTTGCTTTGAAAAACTCTTATTCAAGTATCCTTTCATGCTATCCAGAAATTCCATATCATTTCCAATTAACAATATGTCATCCACATATAATATTAGAAATGCTACAGAGCTCCCACTCACTTTCTTGTAAATACAGGCTTCTTCAAAAGTCTGTATAAAACCATATGCTTTGATCAACTCATCAAAGCGTATATTCCAACTCCGAGATGCTTGCACCAGTCCATTGATGGATTGCTGGAGCTTGCACACTTTGTTAGCATCTTTAGGATTGACAAAAACTTTCTGGTTGCATCATATACAACTCTTCTTTAATAAATCCATTAAGGAATGCAGTTTTGACATCTATTTGCCAGATTTCATAAAATGTGGCAATTGCTAACATGATTCAGACAGACTTAAGCTTCGATACGAGTGAGAAAATCTCATCGTGTTCAACACCTTGAACTTGTTGAAAACATTTCGCAACAAGTCGAGCTTAGTAGATAGTAACACTACTCTCAATGTCCTTCTTCCTCTTGAAGATCCATTTATTTAACATGGCTTGCTGATCATCGAGCAAGCCAATCAAAGTCCATACTTTGTTCTCATACATGGATCATATCTCAGATTTTATGGCCTCAAGCCATTTCATGGAATCTGGGCTCATCATCGCTTCCTCGTAGTTCGTAGGTTCATCATGGTCTAGTAACATGACTTCCGGAACAGGATTACCGTACCACTCTGGTGCGGATCTTCCTCTGGAAGACCTACGAGGTTCTGTAGTAACTTAATTTGAAGTTTCATGATCATCATCATTAACTTCCTCACTAATTGGTGTAGTAGTCACAGGAACAGATTTCTGTGATGAACTACTTTCCAATAAGGGCGCAGGTACAGTTACCTCATCAAGTTCTACTTTCCTCCCACTCACTTCTTTCGAGAGAAACTCCTTCTCTAGAAAGGATCCATTCTTAGCAATGAACAACTTGCCTTCCGATCTGTGATAGAAGGTGTACCCAATAGTTAACTTTGGGTATTCTATGAAGACGCACTTCTCCGATTTGGGTTTGAGCTTATCAGGTTGAAACTTTTTTCATATAAGCATCGCAACTCCAAACTTTAAGAAATGATAGCTTAGGTTTACTGCTAAACCATAGTTCATACGGTGTATTCTCAACGGATTTAGATGGTGCCCTTTTAAACGTGAATGCAGCTGTCGCTAATGCACAACCCCAAAACGATAGTGGTAAACCCGATAAGAGACATCATAGATCGCACTATATCCAATAAAGTGCGGTTACGACGTTTGGACACACCATAAAGCTGTGGTGTTCCAGGTGGCATGAGTTTGTGAAACTATTCCACATTGTTTTAATTGAAGACCAAACTCGTAACTCAAATATTCGTCTCCGCGATCAAATTGCAGAAACTTTATTTTCTTGTTATGATGATTCTTCACTTCACTCTGAAATTATTTGAATCTTTCAAATGTTTCAGACTTGTGCTTCATTAGGTAGATATACTCATATCTGCTCAAATCATCTTGTGAAGGTCAGAAAATAACGATACCCGCCACGAGCATCAACACTCATTGGACCGCATACATCGGTATGTATTATTTCCAATAAGTCACTAGCTCGTTCCATTGTTCGGAGAATGGAGTTTTAGTCATCTTGCCCAAAAGGCACGGTTCACAAGCATTAAATGATTCATAACCAAGTGATTCCGAAAATCCATCTTTTATGGAGTTTCTTCATGCGCTTTACACCGATATGACCCAAACGGCAGTGCCACAAATAAGTTGCACTATCATTATTAACTTTACATCTTTTGGCATCAATATTATGAATATGTGTATCACTACGATCGAGATCCAACAAACTATTTTCATTGGGTGTATGACCATCGAAGGTCTTATTCATGTAAATGGAATAACAATTATTCTCTAACTTTAAATGAATAACTGTATCACAATAAACATGATCAAATCATATTCATGCTCAACGCAAACGCCAAATAACATTTATTTAGGTTTAACACTCATCCCGAAAGTATAGGGAGTGTGCGATGATGATCATATGAATCTTGGAACTACTTCCAACACTCATCGTCACTTCCCCTTCTACTAGTCTCTGTTTATTCTGTAACTCCTGTTTCGATATACTAATCTTAGCAACCGAACAAGTATCAAATACTCAGGGGCTACTATAAACACTAGTAAGGCACACATCAATAACCTGTATATCAAATATACCCTTGTTCACTTTGCCATACTTCTTATCCACCAAATATTCAGGGCATTTCCGCTTCCAGTGACTATTTCTTTTGTAGTAGAAGCACTTAGTCTCAGGCTTAGGACCAGATTTGGGCTTCTTCACTTGAGCAGCAACTTGCTTGTCGTTCTTCTTGAAGTTCCCTTTCTTCCCTTTGCCCTTTTCTTGAAACTAGTGGTCTTGTCAACCATCAACACTTGATGTTTTTCTTGATTTCTACCTTCGTTGATTTCAGCATCACGAAGAGCTTGGGAATCGTTTCCGTTCTCCCTTGCATATTATAGTTCATCACAAAGTTCTACTAACTTGGTGATGGTGACTAGAGAATTCTGTCAATCACTATCTTATCTGGAAGATTAACTCCCACTTGATTCAAGCGATTGAAGTACTCAGACAATCTGAGCACATGCTCACTAGTTGAGCGATTCTCCTCCATCTTTTAGCAATAGAACTTGTTGGAGACTTCATATCTCTCAACTCGGGTATTTGCTTGAAATATTAACTTTAATTCCTGGAACATCTCATATGATCCATGACGTTCAAAACATCTTTGAAGTCCCGGTTCTAAGCCGTTAAGCATGGTGCACAAAACTATCAAGTAGTCATCATATTGAGCTAGCCAAACGTTCATAACGTCTACATCTGCTCCTGCAATAGGTATGTCACCTAGCGGTGCATCAAGGACATAATTCTTCTGTGCAGCAATGAGGATAAACCTCAGATCACGGACCAAGTCCGCATCATTGCTATTAACATTTTTCAACATAATTTTCTCTAGGAACATATCAAAATAAACATATGAAAGCAACAATGCAAGCTATTGATCTACAACATAATTTGCAAAATACTACCAGGACTAAGTTCATGATAAATTTAAGTTCAATTAATCATATTACTTAAGAACTCCCACTTAGACAGCCATCTCTCTAGTCATCTAAGTGATCACGTGATCCAAATCAACTAAACCATGTCCGATCATCACGCGAGATGGAGTAGTTTCAATGGTGAACATCATTATGTTGATCATATCTACTATATGATTCACGCTCGACCTTTCGGTCTCCGTGTTCCGAGGCCATATCTGTATATGCTAGGCTCGTCAAGTTTAACCTGAGTATTCCGCGTGCGCAACTGTTTTGCACCCGTTGTATTTGAACGTAGAGCCTATCACACCCGATCATCACGTGGTGTCTCAGCACGAAGAACTTTTGCAACGGTGCATACTTAGGGAGACCACTTCTTGATAATTAGTGAGAGATCATCTTAAAATGCTACCATCAATCAAAGCAAGATAAGATGCATAAAGGATAAACATCACATGCAATCAATATAAGTGATATGATATGGCCATCATCATCTTGTGCTTGTGATCTCCATCTTTGAAGCACCGTCGTGATCACCATCGTCACCGGCGCGACACCTTGATCTCCATCGTAGCATCGTTGTCATTACGCCATCTATTGCTTCTACGACTATCGCTACCGCTTAGTGATAAAGTAAAGCAATTACAGGGCGTTTGCATTTCATACAATAAAGCGACAACCATATGGCTCCTGCCAGTTGCCGATAACTTCGGTTACAAAACATGATCATCTCATACAATAAAATATAGCATCACGTCTTGACCATATCACATCACAACATGCCCTGCAAAAACAAGTTAGACGTCCTCTACTTTGTTGTTGCAAATTTTACGTGGCTGCTACGGGCTTTAGCAAGAACCATTCTTACCTACGCATAAAAACCACAACGATAGTTCGTCAAGTTGGTGCTGTTTTAACCTTCGCAAGGACCGGGCGTAGCCACACTCGATTCAGTTAAAGTGAGAGAGAAAGACACCCGCCAGCCACCTTTAAGCACGAGTGCTCGCAACGGTGAAACCAGTCTCGCGTAAGCGTACGCGTAATGTTGGTCCGGGCCGCTTCATCTCACAATACCGCTGAACCAAAGTATGACATGCTGGTAAGCAGTATGACTTGTATCGCCCACAACTCACTTGTGTTCTACTCGTGCATATAACATCAACGCATAAAACCTAGGCTCGGATGCCACTATTGGGTAACGCAGTAATTTCAAAAAAATTCCTACGCACACGCAAGATCATGGTGATGGCATAGCAACAAGAGGGGAGAGTGTTGTCCACGTACCCTCGTAGACCATAAGTGGAAGAGTTATGACAACGCGGTTGATGTAGTCGTACGTCTTCACGATCCGACCGATCCAAGTACCGAACGTACGGCACCTCCGAGTTCAGCACACGTTCAGCTCGATGACGATCCCCGGGCTCCGATCCAGCAAAGCTTCGGGGATGAGTTCCGTCAGCACGACGGCGTGGTGACGATGATGATGCTCTACCGGCGCAGGGCTTCGCCTAAACTCCGCGACGATATGACCGAGGTGGAATATGGTGGAGGGGGGCACCGCACACGGCTAAGGAACGATCCGTAGATCAACTTGTGTGTTATGGGATGCCCCCCTGCCCCCGTATATAAAGGATCAAGGGGGAGGGGGCGGCCGGCCAAGGGAGGGCGCGCCAGGGAGGAGTCCTACTCCCACCGGGAGTAGGACTCCCTCCTTTCCTAGTCCAACTAGGAGACCTTCCATGTAGTAGGAGTAGGAGAGAAGGAAAGGGAAGAGAGAAGGGAAGGAAGGAGGGGGTGCGGCCCCTCCCCCTAGTCCAATTCGGACTAGGCCTTGGGGGGCGCGCGGCCTGCCCTAGGCAGCCCCTCTCTCTTTCCCGTATGGCTCAATAAGGCCCAATACTTCTCCCGGCGAATTCCCGTAACTCTCCGGTACTCCGAAAAATACCCGAATCACTCGGAACCTTTCCGAACTCCGAATATAGTCGTCCAATATATCGATCTTTACGTCTCGACCATTTTGAGACTCCTCGTCATGTCCCCGATCTCATCCGGGACTCCGAACTCCTTCGGTACATCAAAACTCATAAACTCATAATATAACTGTCATCGTAACGTTAAGCGTGCGGACCCTACGGGTTCGAGAACTATGTAGACATGACCTAGAACTATTCTCGGTCAATAACCAATAGCGGAACCTGGATGCCCATATTGGTTCCTACATATTCTACGAAGATCTTTATCGGTCAAACCGCATAACAACATACGTTGTTCCCTTTGTCATCGGTATGTTACTTGCTCGAGATTTGATCGTCGGTATCCAATACCTAGTTCAATCTTGTTACTGGCAAGTCTCTTTACTCGTTCCGTAATGCATCATTCCGTAACCAACTCATTTGGTCACATTGCTTGCAAGGCTTATAAAGATGTGCATTACCGAGAGGGCCCAGAGATACCTCTTCGACAATCGGAGTGACAAAACCTAATCTCGAAATACGCCAACTCAACATGTACCTTCGGAGACACCTGTAGTACTCCTTTATAATCACCCAGTTACGTTGTGACGTTTGGTAGTACCCAAAGTGTTACTCCGGTAAACGAGAGTTGCATAATTCTCATAGTTACAGGAACATGTATAAGTCATGAAGAAAGCAATAGCAACATACTAAATGATCAAGTGCTATGCTAACGGAATGGGTCATGTCAATCACATCATTCTCCTAATGATGTGATCCCATTAATCAAATGACAACTCTTTTGTCCATGGCTAGGAAACATAACCATCTTTGATAAACGAGCTAGTCAAGTAGAGGCATACTAGTGACACTATGTTTGTCTATGTATTCACACATGTATTATGTTTCCGGTTAATACAATTCTAGCATGAATAATAAACATTTATCATGAAATAAGGAAATAAATAATAACTTTATTATTGCCTCTAGGGCATATTTCCTTCAGTCTCCCACTTGCACTAGAGTTAATAATCTAGTTCACATCACTATGTGATTTAACACCAATATTCACATCTGCATGTGATTAATACCCATAGTTCACATCATCATGTGATCAACACCCAAAGGATTTACTAGAGTCAATAATCTAGTTCACATCGCTATGTGATTAACACCCAAAAGAGTACTAAGGTATGATCATGTTTTGCTCGTGAGAGAAGCTTAGTCAACGGGTCTGTCATATTCAGAGCCGTATGTATTTCGCAAATATTCTATGCCCACAATGCTCTGCACGGAGCTACTCTAGCTAATTGCTCCCACTTTCAATATGTATCCAGATTGAGACTTAGAGTCATCTGGATTGGTGTAAAAGCTTGCATCGTTGTAACTTTTACGACGGGCTCTTTTATCACCTCCATAATCGAGAAACGTCTCCTTAGTCCTCACTAAGGATATTCTTGACCCATGCACAGTGATCTACTTATTAGATCAAAATTGTATTCCTTTGCCATAACACAGAGCAAGGTATACAATAGGTCTGGTTCACAGCATAGCATACTTTATAGAACCTATGACTGAGGCATAGGAAATGACTTTTCATTCTCTTTCTATTTTCTGCAATGGTCGGGTCTTGAGTCTTACTCAACTTCACACCTTGTAACACAGGCAAGAACTCCTTCTTTGACTATTCCATTTTGAATTATTTCAAAAGTTTATCAAGGTATGTACTCATTGAAAAATCTTATCAAGCGTCTTGATCTATCTATATAGATCTTGATGCTCAATGTGTAAGCAGCTTCACCGAGGTCTTGCTTTGAAAAACTCTTATTCAAGTATCCTTTCATGCTATCCAGAATTTCCATATCATTTCCAATTAACAATATGTCTTCCACATATAATATTAGAAATGCTACAGAGCTCCCACTCACTTTCTTGTAAATACAGGCTTCTTCAAAAGTCTGTATAAAACCATATGCTTTGATCAACTCATCAAAGCGTATATTCCAACTCCGAGATGCTTGCACCAGTCCATTGATGGATTGCTGGAGCTTGCACACTTTGTTAGCATCTTTAGGATTGACAAAAACTTTCTGGTTGCATCATATACAACTCTTCTTTAATAAATCCATTAAGGAATGCAGTTTTGACATCTATTTGCCAGATTTCATAAAATGTGGCAATTGCTAACATGATTCAGACAGACTTAAGCTTCGATACGAGTGAGAAAATCTCATCGTGTTCAACACCTTGAACTTGTTGAAAACATTTCGCAACAAGTCGAGCTTAGTAGATAGTAACACTACTCTCAATGTCCGTCTTCCTCTTGAAGATCCATTTATTTAACATGGCTTGCTGATCGTCGAGCAAGCCAATCAAAGTCCATACTTTGTTCTCATACATGGATCATATCTCAGATTTTATGGCCTCAAGCCATTTCGTGGAATCTGGGCTCATCATCGCTTCCTCGTAGTTCGTAGGTTCATCATGGTCTAGTAACATGACTTCCGGAACAGGATTACCGTACCACTCTGGTGCGGATCTTCCTCTGGAAGACCTACGAGGTTCTGTAGTAACTTAATTTGAAGTTTCATGATCATCATCATTAACTTCCTCACTAATTGGTGTAGTAGTCACAGGAACAGATTTCTGTGATGAACTACTTTCCAATAAGGGCGCAGGTACAGTTACCTCATCAAGTTCTACTTTCCTCCCACTCACTTCTTTCGAGAGAAACTCTTCTCTAGAAAGGATCCATTCTTAGCAATGAACAACTTGCCTTCCGATCTGTGATAGAAGGTGTACCCAATAGTTAACTTTGGGTATTCTATGAAGACGCACTTCTCCGATTTGGGTTTGAGCTTATCAGGTTGAAACTTTTTTCATATAAGCATCGCAACTCCAAACTTTAAGAAATGACAGCTTAGGTTTACTGCTAAACCATAGTTCATACGGTGTATTCTCAACGGATTTAGATGGTGCCCTTTTAAACGTGAATGCAGCTGTCTCTAATGCACAACCCCAAAACGATAGTGGTAAAACCGATAAGAGACATCATAGATCGCACTATATCCAATAAAGTGCGGTTACGACGTTTGGACACACCATAAAGCTGTGGTGTTCCAGGTGGCATGAGTTTGTGAAACTATTCCACGTTGTTTTAATTGAAGACCAAACTCGTAACTCAAATATTCGTCTCCGCGATCAAATTGCAGAAACTTTATTTTCTTGTTATGATGATTCTTCACTTCACTCTGAAATTATTTGAATCTTTCATATGTTTCAGACTTGTGCTTCATTAAGTAGATATACTCATATCTGCTCGAATCATCTTGTGAAGGTCAGAAAATAATGATACCCGCCACGAGCATCAACACTCATTGGACCGCATACATCGGTATGTATTATTTCCAATAAGTCACTAGCTCGTTCCATTGTTCCGGAGAACGGAGTTTTAGTCATCTTGCCCAAAAGGCACGGTTCACAAGCATTAAATGATTCATAACCAAGTGATTCCGAAAATCCATCTTTTATGGAGTTTCTTCATGCACTTTACACCGGTATGACCCAAACGGCAGTGCCACAAATAAGTTGCACTATCATTATTAACTTTACATCTTTTGGCATCAATATTATGAATATGTGTATCACTACGATCGAGATCCAACAAACTATTTTCATTGGGTGTATGACCATCGAAGGTCTTATTCATGTAAATGGAATAACAATTATTCTCTAACTTTAAATGAATAACTGTATCACAATAAACATGATCAAATCATATTCATGCTCAACACAAACGCCAAATAACATTTATTTAGGTTTAACACTAATCCCGAAAGTATAGGGAGTGTGCGATGATGATCATATGAATCTTGGAACTACTTCCAACACTCATAGTCACTTCCCCTTCTACTAGTCTCTGTTTATTCTGTAACTCCTGTTTCGATATACTAATCTTAGCAACCGAACAAGTATCAAATACTCAGGGGCTACTATAAACACTAGTAAGGCACACATCAATAACCTGTATATCAAATATACCCTTGTTCACTTTGCCATCCTTCTTATCCACCAAATATTCAGGGCATTTCCGCTTCCGGTGACCATTTCTTTTGCAGTAGAAGCACTTAGTCTCAGGCTTAGGAACAGATTTGGGCTTCTTCACTTGAGCAGCAACTTGCTTGCCGTTCTTCTTGAAGTTCCCTTTCTTCCCTTTGCCCTTTTCTTGAAACTAGTGGTCTTGTCAACCATCAACACTTGATGTTTTGCTTGATTTGTACCTTCGTTGATTTCAGCATCACGAAGAGCTTGGGAATCGTTTCCGTTCTCCCTTGCATATTATAGTTCATCACAAAGTTCTACTAACTTGGTGATGGTGACTAGAGAATTCTTTCAATCACTATCTTATCTGGAAGATTAACTCCCACTTGATTCAAGCGATTGAAGTACTCAGACAATCTGAGCACATGCTCACTAGTTGAGCGATTCTCCTCCATCTTTTAGCAATAGAACTTGTTGGAGACTTCATATCTCTCAACTCGGGTATTTGCTTGAAATATTAACTTCAATTCCTGGAACATCTCATATGGTCCATGACGTTCAAAACATCTTTGAAGTCCCGGTTCTAAGCCGTTAAGCATGGTGCACTAAACTATCAAGTAGTCATCATATTGAGCTAGCCAAACGTTCATAACGTCTACATCTACTCCTGTAATAGGTATGTCACCTAGCGGTGCATCAAGGACATAATTCTTCTGTGCAGCAATGAGGATAAACCTCAGATCACGGACCAAGTCCGCATCATTGCTACTAACATTTTTCAACATAATTTTCTCTAGGAACATATCAAAATAAACATATGAAAGCAACAATGCAAGCTATTGATCTACAACATAATTTTCAAAATACTACCAGGACTAAGTTCATGATAAATTTAAGTTCAATTAATCATATTACTTAAGAACTCCCACTTAGACAGACATCTCTCTAGTCATCTAAGTGATCACGTGATCCAAATCAACTAAACCATGTCCGATCATCATGTGAGATGGAGTAGTTTCAATGGTGAACATCATTTTGTTGATCATATCTACTATATGATTCACGCTCGACCTTTAGGTCCCCGTGTTCCGAGGCCATATCTGTATATGCTAGGCTCGTCAAGTTTAACCTGAGTATTCCGCGTGCGCAACTGTTTTGCACCCGTTGTATTTGAACGTAGAGCCTATCACACCCGATCATCACGTGGTGTCTCAGCACGAAGAACTTTTGCAACGGTGCATACTTAGGGAGAACACTTCTTGATAATTAGTGAGAGATCATCTTAAAATGCTACCATGAATCAAAGCAAGATAGGATGCATAAAGGATAAACATCACATGCAATCAATATAAGTGATATGATATGGCCATCATCATCTTGTGCTTGTGATCTCCATTTTTGAAGCACCGTCGTGATCACCATCGTCACCGGCGCGACACCTTGATCTCCATCGTAGCATCGTTGTCATTACGCCATCTATTGCTTCTACGACTATCGCTACCGCTTAGTGATAAAGTAAAGCAATTACAGGGCGTTTGCATTTCATACAATAAAGCGACAACCATATGGCTCCTGCTAGTTGCCGATAACTTCGGTTACAAAACATGATCATCTCATACAATAAAATATAGCATCACGTCTTGACCATATCACATCACAACATGCCCTGCAAAAACAAGTTAGACGTCCTCTACTTTGTTGTTGCAAATTTTACGTGGCTGCTACGGGCTTTAGCAAGAACCGTTCTTACCTACGCATAAAAACCACAACGATAGTTCGTCAAGTTGGTGCTGTTTTAACCTTCGCAAGGACCGGGCGTAGCCACACTCGATTCAGCTAAAGTGAGAGAGAAAGACACCCGCCAGCCACCTTTAAGCACGAGTGCTCGCAACGGTGAAACCAGTCTCGCGTAAGCGTACGCGTAATGTTGGTCCGGGCTGCTTCATCTCACAATACCGCTGAACCAAAGTATGACATGCTGGTAAGCAGTATGACTTGTATCGCCCACAACTCACTTGTGTTCTACTCGTGCATATAACATCAACGCATAAAACCTAGGCTCGGATGCCACTATTGGGTAACGCAGTAATTTCAAAAAAATTCCTACGCACACGCAAGATCATGGTGATGGCATAGCAACGAGAGGGGAGAGTGTTGTCCACGTACCCTCGTAGACCGTAAGCGGAAGTGTTATGACAACGCGGTTGATGTAGTCGTACGTCTTCACGATCCGACCGATCCAAGTACCGAACGTACGGCACCTCCGAGTTCAGCACACGTTCAGCTCGATGACGATCCCCAGGCTCCGATCCAACAAATCTTCGGGGATGAGTTCCGTCAGCACGACGGCATGGTGACGATGATGATGCTCTACCGGTGCAGGGCTTCGCCTAAACTCCGCGACAATATGACCGAGGTGGAATATGGTGGAGGGGGGCACCGCACACGGCTAAGGAACGATCCGTAGATCAACTTGTGTGTTATGGGGTGCCCCCCTGCCCCCGTATATAAAGGAGCAAGGGGGAGGGCCGGCCGGCCAAGGGAGGGCGCGCCAGGGAGGAGTCCTACTCCCACCGGGAGTAGGACTCCCTCCTTTCCTAGTCTAACTAGGAGACCTTCCATGTAGTAGGAGTAGGAGAGAAGGAAAGGGAAGAGATAAGGGAAGGAAGGAGGGGGTGCGGCCCCTCCCCCTAGTCCAATTCGGACTAGGCCTTGGGGGGGCGCGCGGCCTGCCCTAGGCAGCCCCTCTCTCTTTCCCGTATGGCCCAATAAGGCCCAATACTTCTCCCGGCGAATTCCCGTAACTCTTCGGTACTCCAAAAAATACCCGAATCACTCGGAACCTTTCCGAACTCCGAATATAGTCGTCCAATATATCGATCTTTACGTCTCGACCATTTCGAGACTCCTCGTCATGTCCCCGATCTCATCTAGGACTCCGAACTCCTTCGGTACATCAAAACTCATAAACTCATAATATAACTGTCATCGTAACGTTAAGCGTGCGGACCCTACGGGTTCGAGAACTATGTAGACATGACCTAGAACTATTCTCGGTCAATAACCAATAGCGGAACCTGGATGCCCATATTGGTTCCTACATATTCTATGAAGATCTTTATCGGTCAAACCGCATAACAACATACGTTGTTCCCTTTGTCATCGGTATGTTACTTGCCCGAGATTTGATCGTCGGTATCCAATACCTAGTTCAATCTCGTTACTGGCAAGTCTCTTTACTCGTTCCGTAATGCATCATTCCGTAACCAACTCATTTGGTCACATTGCTTGCAAGGCTTATAAAGATGTGCATTACCGAGAGGGCCCAGAGATACCTCTCCGACAATCGGAGTGACAAAACCTAATCTCGAAATACGCCAACTCAACATGTACCTTCGGAGACACCTGTAGTACTCCTTTATAATCATCCAGTTATGTTGTGACGTTTGGTAGTACCCAAAGTGTTCCTCCGGTAAACGGGAGTTGCATAATTCTCATAGTTACAGGAACATGTATAAGTCATGAAGAAAGCAATAGCAACATACTAAATGATCAAGTGCTAGGCTAACGGAATGGGTCATGTCAATCACATCATTCTCCTAATGATGTGATCCCATTAATCAAATGACAACTCTTTTGTCCATGGCTAGGAAACATAACCATCTTTGATAAACGAGCTAGTCAAGTAGAGGCATACTAGTGACACTATGTTTGTCTATGTATTCACACATGTATTATGTTTCCAGTTAATACAATTCTAGCATGAATAATAAACATTTATCATGAAATAAGGAAATAAATAATAACTTTATTATTGCCTCTAGGGCATATTTCCTTCAGTTTTCATGTACCAAGTATGGAATCTTCGCATCATCGTTGTTAGAGATTTTTCATCTTTGACGAGAGGCTTCCCGTACTCGTATCTGTGTTCCTCCACCTCCATCAAATCAGGAAGTGCATTGTCAGGCAGGTAATCTTGTAGATTGCCATAACTGGCCACCATCCCCAGAACATTAGCGACGATGTTGCCGCTAGACACATTGAGCGGGGGCACGATTGGTTTGCTTGTTCGCCGAGCTGGTCATTTTTTTTCGCAACTGCTCGTTCTCTTGCCCTTTGATGTCTGACAGTACTTCCCGACCACTCCGCTTGGAGATATGTCTGTTCAGTAATGCGCTCATAGTTGGTTCTTGTCGGAGACTTTGCCAGTTTCCTTAGGGCATCGAGAGTGCGCTTTGCTTTCACCGGATCTATCTTCTACTCCGGAGGTGGATGTCTCTTTGCTTTCACCCCTTCAAAGAACTCCTTCACGTGGGTCCGCATGATCGTATCGTTTTCCTCCTCGGTCCTCTCATACGGTAACTTCTCTAGAGGCTTGAGAGGTGGACCGTATCTGTATTGCCCCCCGCCTCTGGTTGTGCTGCTAGACGCCGGAGCAGACAGAGCGGCTGCATCGTCTATCTTCTTTCATGCTTGCTTACGAGGCGGAGGAGAAGGATTACGACGCGCTTGAGCAGCCGGGGCGGCAGCGGGTCTCTTCCGCCCTTGCTGGCGAGGCGGAGAAGGAGGAGGCTGCTGGCTGCTCGGGAGCGCCGGCGCAGGCGGAGAAGGAGGCGGAGTGTCGCCACGTGCCGGAGAAGGAGATGGAGTGCCGCCACGCATGCCCTGATCGTCACTTGCCGGAGGAGGAGGCGGTGGAGGAGGCGGAGTGCCCTGACTCGCCGGAGGAGGAGGAGGAGGCGGAGGTGTCCAGTTCGGAAGGTTGATGAGCTCCTTCCGCCATAGGCATGGAGTCTTCAGAGCAGAACCCAGCCTAGTCTCCCCTTCACCGGTAGGGTGGTCAAGCAGGAGGTCCTCAAATCCCTCCGTTATTTCATCCACCATCACCTTAGCATATCCTTCTGGAATGGGCTGGCAGTGATAAGTTGTGCCGGGTCCACTAGGATAAAGAGAGCCAACAGCCGCCTTGACCTTCAAATTCATCCATCGCGCCATAATGTGGCAATTTTGAGACTCCGTGATATCATCCACGGGATAGCTGGCAGGAGCCGTCAAGACATGCTCTGGCTGAAGCAGCTCGGTGGAAGCCACGCTTCTTCTCCGCTGAGATGGCGGGGTAGCTTCGGGGGAAGCTTCGGCAGGTCGTTTGCTGCGATCTGCTGCTTCTCGTTCCTCTTCTGGTTCCTCTAGCCCCATTACCACTTAGGCCGGGCTTTGAGGTAGCTACCTGACCCCGTGCGATGGTGAAGCTTCTTCTTCGCAGCATTTTTCTTGTTTGTCGCCGACATCTTCTTACTCTTCTCTGATGTCTTGTGGGCCACAAATGCGGGCCAGATATCTTTGATCTTCTCATATTTGCTGATGAATTCTGGTGTCTTTTTTTTCGACAAACTGGTTCAGCTCTCTCCTCCACCTCCTCATTAGGGTTGCCATCTTCTTAAGAGCACAAGACTTGATTAATTGCTCTTTAACTGGCTTCTCCGGATCCTCCACTGGCAGTAGGGTGAAATTTGCCTTTAGCTGAGTCCAAAGATCTTCTTTCTGCATATCATTGACATAAGACACCTCAGGGTCTTCCTCCTTAGGCTTATACCATTGCTGGATGTTGATCGGGATCTTGTCCCTAACAAGAACCCTACACTAAGAAGAAAATGCCTTCCTTGTCCGGATGAGTTCAATCGGTTCGCCGTTGGGCGCGATTTCTATGATCTCAAACTTTCCATTCCACACCTGTAAAAGTTCTTCAACTAATGGCCTTAGGTACACATCAATGTCGTTGCCGGGTTGCTTAGGGCCTTGGATGAGAACTAGCATCATAATGAACTTCCAAGGAGGAAGGTTATACATACATAGAGTCACGGGCCAGGTGCTGTGATTGCTGCTCTGCTCCCCGAAAGGATTAATGCCATCCGCGCTTAAAGCAAACCATACGTTCCTTGGCTCACTTGCAAACTCATCCCAATACTTTCTCTCGATTTTTCTCCACTGCGACCCGTCAGCGGGTGCTCTCAACTTCACATCTTTCTTACGGTCCTCACTGTGCCATCGCATCAACTTGGCATGCTCTCCATTTCTGAACAGACGTTTCAACCGTGGTATTATAGGAGCAAAGCACATCATCTTTGCAGGAACCCTCTTCCTAGGGGGGCTCGCCGTCAACATCACCAGGGTCATCTCGTCTGATCTTATACCGTAATGCACCGCATACCGGACATGCGTTCAGATCCTTGTACGCACCATGATAGAGGATGCAGTCATTAGGGCATGCATGTATCTTCTGCACCTCCAATCCTAGAGGGCATACGACCTTCTTTGCTACGTATGTATTGTCGGGCAATTTGTTATCCTTTGGAAGCATCTTCTTCAATATTTTCAGTAGCTTCTCAAATCCTTTGTCAGGCACAGCATTCTCTGCCTTCCACTGCAGCAATTCCAGTACGGTACCGAGCTTTGTGTTGCCATCTTCGCAATTGGGGTACAACCCTTTTTTGTGGTCCTCTAACATGCGATCGAACTTCATCTTCTCCTTTTGACTTTTGCATTGCGTCCTTGCATCGACAATGACCCGGCGGAGATCATCATCATCGGGCACATTGTCTGGTTCCTCTTGATCTTCAGCAGCTTCGCCCGTTGCAGCATCATCGTGCACATCGTCTGGTTCCTCTTGATGTTCAGTAGCATCACCGTATTCAGGGGGCACATAGTTGTCATCGTACTTTTCTTCTTCGCCGTCTTCCATCATAACCCCTATTTCTCCGTGCCTCATCCAAACATTATAGTGTGGCATGAAACCCTTGTAAAGCAGGTGGGTGTGGAGGATTTTCCGGTCAGAGTAAGACTTCGTATTCCCACATATAGAGCATGGACAACACATAAAACCATTCTGCTTGTTTGCCTCAGCCACTTCGAGAAAATCATGCACGCCCTTAATGTACTCGGAGGTGTGTGTTGAACCGTACATCCATTGCCGGTTCATCTGCGTGCATTATATATAATTAAGTGTGTCAAAAATCATTACAGAACATCATGAATAGATAATTAAGTGACCAAATTAATAGAAGTTCATCATCACATTAAAACCAAAGTACATACATAGTTCTCATCTAACAACATAAAGCTTTGCAGAGCATCTAAATTAATTAAACCATACATTGAAACTATGTAAAACATTTCAATGCGAAAATAGATGCGATCATAATTGCAACCAATGTAACAACTGATCCAATGGCATAATGATACTAAGCCTCGGTATGAATGTCATATTTTCTAATCTTTTTAATCTTCAAGCGCATTGCATCCATCTTGATCTTGTGATCATCGACGACATCCGCAACATGCAACTCCAATATCATCTTCTCCTCCTTAATTTTTCTAATTTTTTCCTTCAAGAAATTGTTTTCTTGTTCAACTAATTTAATCCCTCGACAATAGGATCGGTTGGAATTTCCGGTTCAACAACCTCTTAGATAAATAAAATCTATGCCACGTTGGTCAGCATAATTGTCATAAACAATAAATGAACCAATAGTTATGAAAAGATAATATATACCACATCCAAATCATAGACAGGATGAGGGCCGACGGGGGCGGATACCAAAACCATCGCACTATATAAGATGCAATAATAAAAGTAAGAAAATTATACAACTATCTATATAAACATACAAGTAAGAATTTTTTTTCCTTTCAGAAAGAAGATAAGAACAAGAGGCTCACCATGGTGGTGCCGGCGAGGAGATCGGCGCGGGCGGTCGACGGCGGTGAAGACGGGGACGGGACGTGACGGACCGCTAAACCTAGACAAATATTGAGGAAAATGGAGCTTGGAGGTCAAGCTTGGAGAGGAGAAAGCTTAAGTAGTGTGGCTCGGGCATTCCATCGAACACTTCGTGTGCATAGGAGGTGAGCTAGAGCACCACAAAGCTCTCCCCTCGCCGGCGACGAAAAACAGAGCAGTGGGGGTGCTCTGCTCGCGGGCGAGGAATATATATAGGCATATCATTGGTCCCGGTTCGAGGCACGAACCGGGACTAAAGGGCAGCCTTCGGTCCCGGTTCAAGCCTCCAACCGGGACCAATAGTGGTGGGCCAGGAGCGAGGACCATTGTTCCCGGTTCGTCCCACCAACCGGGACCAAAAGGTCCAGACGAACCGGGACCAATGGCCCACGTGGCCCGGACGGCCACCGGGGCTAACAAACCGGGTCCAGTGCCCCCATTAGTCCCGGTTCTGGACTGAATCGGGACTAATAGGCTGGCCCTGCCTGGACCATTGCCCCATTTTCTACTAGTGGAAATTGCTTCATTGCTAGGCTCTTCAGCATTCCTTGATACAAAGAAGATTTACATTGAATTTTGGTACCTACCTGAGTTATGTTTTAGTATGATTGTTTAATTTCATTGTAAGCATTAGCAGTATTGTTGGTTGATAGCCTATAATCGTTTTCCCTCTGCTGGGAGGGTGCGTGTTTGTGCGGGTGTCGATGATACCATAGGAGGGCCTGTAGGTCTTTTTTTGGCTTCAAAAGTGAAATCTAACCAGTCAGTGTACACGATAGTGCTAATATTTGTGCTGATTGATGTTGTCAGGAGTTTTTTTTTGCGGGGGGAAAAGCGTTTCATTAATTAATTGATAGCCATTTTACAATCATTCATGATGATAATGCTAATCTTCTGAGGGATATTTGCAAGCCAACATGCTGTGCGTTGTTGTCTACGTCCTATAGCTGCCATGGCATCTGCAGCTTTGTTCTGAGTCCGACTAATCTTTTGGATTTGTGATTGTCGTTCCTTGAGTAGCTCCAAAATTTCTGCAGCCTGAAACATGTTGCTGGAACGATCCGCCGTGCCCGCACTAATTAGCGAGATGAGCTCAGCACAGTCGGACTCCACCATGAGCGGCTTGTCGGACCAATGAAGGGCCAGTCTTAGCCCCTCCTCACAGGCAGCAAGCTCAGCCTCCAGTGGCCCTGGACAGTTGAAGATCCACCTGCATGCTGTGAAAATTACCTCGCCATTGTGGTCGCGAAGCACCATTCCCGCCCCCACAGACCCATCTGCTACAACATACGACCCATCAAAGTTCAGCTTGACGTGGCCATCAGGCGGGGGTTCCCAGGAAGCTTCCACGGCTGGCCGGATCATCTCGCTGGAACTCTGAAGAATGCAGCCATCTAACAGGGCCGGATGTTTTCCTTTGGTGGGGTCTGAACGTGGGTAATGTTTTATCATAAGTAGCGACTCAGCATATCCACACAGGAAGCGTTTGGAGACTTCAATTGGAATCATTGGTTTATCATGTGTAAGCTCATTATGAACGTGCCAAACCCGCCATAGCACCATTAGAACAAGCATGTGCTGTATCTCATTCAGCTCATGCATCAGCATCAACAACCAATCTGGCTCGTTCCTCCGAAGAGAGTCAACATCCGGTAGATCCCACACAAGTCTCATTTCCTCCCATAGAATTCGGGCATGAGGACATCTAATCAGTTCATGGTGAACCGTCTCATCTTCCTGCCCACATATGGTGCAAGTTCCCACGGGTTCCATATGACGACGCCTCTTATTATCTTGAGTTAGCTAGCGCCTCCTGAGCTGCTTTCCATGCAAAAACGCAGACCTTGGGTGGGGCTCCACACGTCCATAGCAACTTCCATGCCACTCTTGATCCATCAGGTCTAGTACTCGACTCCCCAATTCCCTGTCCGGACATGATCGCATCCCGAGCCATATTGTACGCAGACCTCACTGAGAATCGACCATGTCTATCCGGCTGCCATGCAATCGTGTCCGCTGCCGAAGGGCGAGATGGTTTGATCTTCAAAATTTCCGTGATATCTGCTGGGAAGAAGTGTTGCCTAAGAAGTGTGGTATTCCAGGACCCGTTGGTTGTCAGAAGATCAGCAACCCACTTCAGTCTACACCGATGCTTCGCTGTAATTGGTTTAAAGGTTGGGCCCCTTGGAATCCAAGGATCTCACCAGATGCGAATGTCTGCGCCATTACCGACTCGCCATATGTAGCCCTGCTTTACTAGCTCAAGGCCATACTCAATTGCATTCCACGTCGAGGAGCCGTTACCCGTGAAGACCGTGTCTGTGATGGAACCAGCCGGATAGTACTTAGCTCGCAAGACCTATGCACAAAGACTTTCTGGGAACTGAATTAGACGCCACGCCTGTCGTGCTAACAAGGCCTGATTGAACAATATTAGATCTTTAAACCCCATCCCCCCTCTTCCCTTGGGTCGCAACATACTATCCCAACTTACCCAGTGGGTTTTGCGCTTACCTTTTTCTGCACCCCACCAAAAGCGGCGAATCATCTTCGTAAGCTCGTCACAGAGGCCAGCCGGTACCTTAAACACACTCATGATATAAACCGGGAGAGCTTGAGCAACAACTTTAATTTTTATCTCCTTTCCACCTAGGGAAATATGATTATCGCCCCACTCCATCAAGCTCTTTGCTAACTTCTCTTGGAGACTTTAAGTTTCCCTTCACTCATTCTTCCGTCCGGCGTTGCGAGGCCGAGGTATTTCGCTTCAAAAGTCTTCTGGGTAACTTCTAGTGTACCTTTAATACTTTCCTGAACTGCGGCTAGACAACCAGGACTAAACAACATGGAGCATTTATGAGGGTTGATCACTTGGCCGGTCCCTCTAGCATACACCTCCAGAACATGTTTTACCCTTTCTGCCTGTTCACTTTTAGCTTTGAAGAACAACAAGGTGTCATCAGCAAAACAACAAGTGAGAAATCCCGGAGCTCGACGGCAGACTTTGAGTGGAGTGATAGTACCCTGGATTGCTTCGCGGTGCAGGAGAGCAGAAAGTCCATCAGCGAAAAACAAGAACAAAAAGGGAGATAGTGGATCACCTTGGCGAAGACCTCTGGATGGGACGAACGAATCAAGAAGAGTTCCGTTGAATTTTACCGAGTAGCTCACCGAGGTTACACAGGACATTATCCATTCCACCCATCGGGGAGCGAAACCCAAACTCTGCATCGTTCTTCTAAGAAAGTCCCAATCAACCCTGTCATATGCCTTAGACAAATCCAGCTTATATGCACAAAAGGATGCATGTTCCTTTTTGCAGTGCTCAATTGCATGGAAGCATTCAAATGCTACCAAAGCATTATCAGTGATCATACGCCCGGGGACAAAGGCGCTTTGGTTCAAGGATATAATATCGCCAAGAATCGGTCGAAGTCTGTTCACCAAGCATTTAGCCACTATTTTGTAGAGCACAGAACATAAATTGATCGGTCGAAATTCTCTTAGGGTCTCCGGCTGGTCTGATTTTGGGATTAACACAATTGCCGTGGAGTTAGTCTCTGACGGCATGTGTCCTGTAGCAAAGAACAGTCTAACCGCCACAACAACCGTGTCCTTCAAGACTGCCCAATTCCTTTGATAGAAACGCGCCGGGAACCCGTCCGGCCCCGGAGCCTTTAGGGGGCCTATTTGAAATAGCGCATCGGAGATTTCTTCCTCAAAGAAATCTTTACAAAGTGAGTCATTCATCTCATCCGTTACTTTCTTCTCCAGTAGGCTAATGATTTCGTCTGCATTCAAAGATGGGTCTCTAGTGAACAACTCCTTGTAAAAAGAAGAGGCCATCAACTCCATGACCGAGGGGTTAGACTGCCATACTCCCTCGTCATTTTTTAGCTTCTTAATGTTGTTCTTTCAAGCCCGCCATACAGAATTACTATGGAAGAACTTTGTATTTCGGTCGCCTTCTTTGAGCCAATTAATCCTCGATCGCTGCAGCCAAAGGAGCTCTTCTTTATATAGCAGTTCGTTCATGCTATCAGAGAGTCTTCTAATCTCCAGCTGATCTCCATTTGTTTGCGACAACTGGTCAAGTTTCCTACGAGTGCTATCAAGCTCTCTCAAAATATTCCCAAATTTTCGTTTGCTCCAGCCCTGCAGATTCTCCATCACCTGGCTCAGCCCTGCAGTGACCGAAGCCAGGTTGCCGCTGGTCTTTGTTGCATCCCACGCCCTCTGTATTAATTCTGGGAGTTCGCCAGCACGCTCCCAAAAAATTTCGTACTGGCTGGTACGTCGGCGTTTTGGCAAGAGCTCCTCCTTTTGTAGGTGGATTAAGAATGGTAAATGGTCTGAGCAGGGGGACACCAGGTGTACCACGCTCGCATCCGAGAAGATATCTCTCCATCGATCATCAGCTAAAGCCCGATCCAGTCTGACCTTCACGTTTGCTGTTCCTCTTCTCTTATTGTCATAAGTGAATGGAACACCAGAGAAACCAAGGTCATGGAGTTCACAGTCCTGTACCACCTCTCGGAAAGCTGCAATCTGGCTAGCCGGACGAGGGGTGGCTGACATATGTTCACACTGCCAAAGAGCTTCGTTGAAGTCCCCCATGAGCATCCACGGGAGATCGCTGGTAGCTCGCAACTCTGACATTATGGACCACATACGGTGTCGATTTTCTGTTCGAGGTTCCCCATATACACAGGTTAGGCGCCACAAGGGGTCGGACGGGGAAGCGCGGATATTAGCATCAATAAATCTAGCATTCTGATCTTTAATCTCCACTGACAACTGATCATTCCAAAACAGCGCTAAATCACCACTTTGACCATCACTGCTCACGCCGCAAAAACCACGTAGGCCTAGGCGACGGCGAAGGCGACGAACTTTTTGTGAGCTTTGTCTTGTTTCACATAAGAAAACAAACTGCGGACGATGACTCTGGACGAGGGCGATGAGGTCACGAACTGTCGAGGCGCCCCCGATTCCTCGGCAGTTCCAGCTCAGGCCTATCATTGCTCCTGACGGGGCGCCGCACTAGGCCCCGTCAGGTTACCGGCGGCCCCTGGGCCGGTTGCCTCCCAATGTCCTTGTTCCATCCCGGTGATTTCCTTGCCTTTCGTCCCTGCCGGGTTCACAGATTCCCCATCAGTCGGCTCCGGGCGGGCAGCATCCAGCAAGGAAGCCCCGTTCTCGCCCCCACCGACCTCTGAGTTCACTGTACGCATCCCATGTTCAGACTCCACCGGTAGCACGGGCGTCTTCCTTGTTGCTGCTATCTTCATCTTCAGAGAACGCAAATCTGATGAGAGGACACCATCTGGTGGATCGCCAGGTTTAAGATATGTTTCTCCGGTCCCCTAATGGTTCGTGGCGCGTGCAGCAGCCCTCCCGTCGGTGTCCCTGGAAGAGGGGTCAAGGGTAGTGGTGTCATCAGATTCCCGCCGCCATGCGAGTGTGCGTCTTTCCTGTCACTTCTTTCCGATCTGATCACATGCAGGGCTGCCATGGATACGAGGATCCAGCACCGAGCGGGCGGACGAGGCCGCAAGAGGTCCATAGTACGCCTGGGCAGCGCACATGGAAACATCGCCAGCGGCCGCAAGGCCCGGGCCAGGCGGCGGCGGCGGCATCGCCCCTGAGTCGCCAAAACCCTATAAAATATCACAAAAGTTGATGTTGTCAGGAGCTGATGCTGAAAATATCCAAAAATATGTCATAAGAGGACATGAAATGCATGCTGATGCTGCGGTAAAGGAAGAAGAGACAATCGAGCGCCGAGCGCCTCCTTGTGGCGCGATGTAGGGGTCAGGTAAATGGAAAGAGGAAAATGGAGGAGCCATACAGGGGGAAAATGCACACACCCTGATGGTGTTGATTGCTACCAAAACGGCTGCTATAGGCTGCGGACGATAAAGTCGTGTAGCTACTGCTGAACATGTGTAATTATATCTCTAGATATTGATGAAGTCGTGGAGCTACTGGACAGCAGGTGCATTTTCAGATCAAATGCGCTCTTGAGACTGATCAATGCATCAGTACATATGTATGTAGTACTGATCGAGCCAGAGCTTTAAAAAAAATTCATCGTCCTAATGTGAGCGCGCTTAGCTTAATACCTATCCTATATGCAACTTAACATTCCAATAAGTACGGGTATGCAAGAATCCGGACCACCTTTGGGGGTTTGAATGCTCGTCGCCCTCGAGGCCCCAACCTTTCTTATCCTTTTGGATGAAGGTAATAACATCAACATTAATATAGATGGGGTCGATGTAGTACTGTAAGGGCATGTTTAATTTCAAGGATTTTGACAAAAAATTGGAGATAGTCCGGTTGGATTTTCCTACATGGGTCATTTGATTTGTAACAATGATCTTTAAGGATTCTGCCATACCATTTAATAAATAAGTTTTTTTATTCACTCAATCTCTTTGGTAGATTATTTTGATTTTTCTTTGGTGTAACCGAACAAACTTTGGCACAAATTCAATCCCATTGAATCCACATGAATATTATAATGTAATTTTGCTGCGCTTGTTTTTGGTTTCACAGGAAATCAATATCTATGGATTCAAAATACGGTGCCGATTTAACATGATTTTTTTGGGCGACAGGAAAACACAAGAAGCTTTGGGAGAAGTCAAGACGAGCCATGAGGGGCCCACACAGACGGGTGGCGCGGCCAGGGGGTGGGTGTACCCGTGCCTGTCTATAAGGATTTTGAAGCTTGCGCTCCATGGAGGCATTTTGTTTTCTGTAAAAATTCAAAAAAAAGAAAAAAGAACGAAAGCTTTAAAAAAATTGAAAAAATTCAACATTTTCATATGATGCATTCAGTAAGTTTATAAAGTTGCACAATGAAATATTTACACATGTTAGCTACATGAAAAAAAGAAAAATTCATGTTTTTGAAAGCGATGAACGTGTACTTCAAAACTGTGATGTTGTCTTTTTTGTTTAGCTCTCACTGTAATGTGTATCATCGTCAAACTTTACATAGATGTAACATACATCTATATGAACATGTGTATTTTTTTTCCAGATTTGTTTTGAAACTTTAACTTTAATTGTGACCTTTATAAATATAAAGGAGCTGCTTGGGTCCGAAGCTCCCTTTTGCATTTCAACATCCATCATCGATTCATTTTTTTGGACGGAATCCACCATCGTTTCATATGCTGGCTCCACCTGTGATTTTGCATTTGGAAGTTCGATTCCATTCCACCAAACATTTCTGTCACTTGCAAACCAAACTGGGTGAATATATGAATATTTCTTTGAGGCAAAACATATTTTTTTTAGCAGTGACATTTTTGTTACTTTTTTTTTAGGTGTATACATTTTTGTTACTTGCAATACTGGGCGATGGCCAAGCCAGCCCGTTTGAGATATGAGAACACGGGATGGGCTAAGCCCAGCTCCGATGCGTCTGCGTTATATCCTATCCGCACGGGAAAGAGGGAGACCTATCCACTCTCCGCCGCCGCCGCCGTCACTCCCACTCCACACCACTCCTCTTGCTTTGCTATCGAGATCCAGAGTGACCTCCGGCCGGCCGACCGGCGACCATGGTGGAGGCCGCCCCGCCTCCCCTCCACCGCAGCCTCCCGGACGAGATCGCCATCTGGGAGATCCTTGTCCGCCTGCCCCCCAAATCCCTCCTCCGCTGCCGCGCCGTCTGCCGCGCCTGGCGCAGCGCCACCACCGCCCGTGACTTTCTCCTCGCCCACCACGCCCGCCAGCCCGCGCTCCCCCTCATCTATGGCCTCGGACGCGACATCGAGTCCCTAGACATTATCCCCTTCGACCACCGGGTAGGGGTCGCCACCGCCGACGACCGGCTCCTGTCCGTCGCGCGAATTGGTGGCCCTTACGCCCGCCCGTGCATCTCGTGTGATGGCTTACAAGTCCTCTACATCGGCGTGGATCAGTTAAGCATCGTCAACCCGGCAACTCGTCAATGCGCTCGCCTC
Source organism: Triticum dicoccoides (assembly GCF_002162155.2). NCBI lineage: Eukaryota > Viridiplantae > Streptophyta > Magnoliopsida > Poales > Poaceae > Triticum > Triticum dicoccoides. The sequence goes on along the minus strand of NC_041385.1, from coordinate 786,038,988 downwards.
CCAGGTTTTACTGTTACCGACACTCACCGACCCGTGCGGATGTACCCGCACAGCCTAAGGGCATCTCCAGCCGCGCCTCCAACAGCCCCCCCCCAGGCCACTTTTTCAGCGTCGGCGCCGAAAAAACGGCCCAGTCGCGCCCCCAGGACGCCGAAAATCGCCGGTTCGGACCTTTTTTCCGCCCGGCGGTCACAGGCCGAACCCGGCACGCTGGGGAGCCGTTGGGGGCTCCGGCGCTATGGAAAAGGACGCCTGGCCCACACCGACAGGGGAAAAGTCAAGGTTTTCTTCCCCCCGACTCGCCTCACACCCCCGCGCCCTCGGCCACCACTAGCTGTATCCCGGCCTACTCCGCTAGATAGCCATTCCCCGCTGGAAAATAGCAGCGGTTCGCCGCGGCAGCCACTCCCGCAGCAGCTGGGCGTTTCCGGGCGCCGTTTCCGGCTGTGGAGGTGCGGTTTAACGGCAGGTACACGCCCACCGTGCGCAAGGTGTTCGGCATTTTGACTGTGCCGGTGATGGGCTCGGATGAGGAGGAAGAGCTTGCCACGCTGCTGGAGGAGGAAGCCGCGGCCGACGTCCAGGAAGAAGAGCATCTGATGGTGCTCGCCGCCCTCGCCCAGCTGCTGGCGAGCAATGAAAAGCCGCGTCGAGGTGGCTCGGCGCCGGGGCGGGTGAAAGCAAAGAACCGGCATCGTCTGCACGGCTACTGCATGCTCTACTCCGACTACTTCGCCGATGCTCCACTTCATGGCGAGAGAACATTTCGGCGCCGTTATCGAATGAGCCGAAAGCTCTTCCTCAGGATTGTGAATTCCATCCGGGAGTTCGACAACTACTTCAAGTGCAAGATGGATTGCACTGGCGCTCTTGGATTCACCTCCATCCAGAAGTGCACGACAGCGATGAGGATGCTTGCATATGGAGCTCCCAGTGATTCACTCGACGACTATGGGCGCATGGCCGAGTCCACCAGCATAGTGTGTTTCTACAAGTTCTGTCGGGCAGTGGTGGCAGTGTTTGGGCCACAATACTTGAGAACACCCAATGCGGAAGACACTGCTCGGATCCTAGCCCAGAATGCAGCAAGAGGATTTCCTGGGATGCTTGGAAGCATCGACTGCATGCATTGGAAATGGAAGAACTGGCCATTTGGTTGGCAGGGGATGTACAAAGGCACCAAAGGCTGTTGCAGTGTGGTGCTTGAGGCGGTAGCCACACAGGACCTCTGGATTTGGCACTCCTTCTTTGGTATGCCAGGAACTCACAATGACATCAACGTGCTGCAGTGCTCTCCTGTTTTTGCCAAGCTCGTTGAGGGTCATTCTCCTCCGGTGAACTTCGAGATCAATGGGCACCAATATAACAAGGGGTACTATCTAGCTGATGGCATCTATCCGAGATGGTCGACATTTGTGAAGACGATCTCAAACCCTGTGGCAGGAGGCAAGAACGCCTGGTTTGCGAAGGTTCAGGAGGCTTGCAGGAAGGATGTCGAGCGGGCATTTGGTGTGCTCCAATCTCGATTCGCTGTTGTTCGGTACCCCGCTCAGACCTGGTCGAAAGATCAAATGTGGGTTTCATGACTTGCTGTGTCATCTTGCACAACATGATCATCGAGAGCGAGCAAGAAGACCCAGTGTTTGACACTGAACCATACTACAGGCAGGGTCCTCTAACCGAAGTTGATCACCAGCTACCGGCAACTTGGACTGTCTATCTCAGTATGCATCAGGAGATCCGAGACCCACAGGTGCATCATCAACTGCAGAAAGATTTGATTGAGCACCTATGGAGGCTCAAGGGGGACGCCGCGTGATGAAATACGAGTTTTTATTTGTTGAACTATATAATTTGTATTGAACTATTTGTTTTTGTAGTATTTTGTTGAAGTATTTGATTTTTCTGTGATGAAATATGTGTGTGTTGATAATTGAACGCCGAAACCACGCCGAATATGGGCCTATTCTCGCCCATATGGGACGTTTATTCGCCGAAAATGGGCTGCAAAGTGGGCCAATTTCGGCGCCTGGGGGTGGGCTGGGGGCGACGACTGGGCGCAAAACCGCCCCCAGCGCCGAGTGTGTCGCCGGCTCGCCCCCAGGCGGCGCTTTTAGACGCCCCCTGGGGGGCCAACGGCTGAAGATGCCCTAAGCGGCGAATACCGGATACTGCTGGCACCCCATGATCCAGATGACTCTTACCAGCTCTACACACTAGGCTCCAGCCAGCCGCCAAGGCAAATAGACATAGATGGCCCTGTTGTGGAGGAACTGTCACCCTTCACGCTTCTCTTGTTCCATCATACCCTGCACTGGTGCGCAGACAACGTGATAACTGTATTCAACACCATTGCTGAGTCGTTCGGGGAGATGCTCGCTCCGCACGGCACCGACCAGTTTGTGATGGATGAAATTTATGGTGGTGTCCTGTTTGAGGTGGATGCAATGCTCGGCATGTTCAGTCTTAATGCTGAATTTACCAGCATTGGTATCTGGGCTATGCACAACTACGAAAGCAGGGTCTGGGCATTCAAATACCGGGTCGAATTGCCACTTGCGGAGCTCACCGTGCAGTTTGGAGAGTTTAAACCATATTGTTGCAGGGTGCCCTCTTCTTGGGATGGTGATGTGAGCATGCTGCTCCAGTTTGGTGACTGGCTACTTCAGCTTGACATGGATGGCAAGGTGGTTGCTAGTTTACGCCGTCACAAAGGCCTCTTGCCAACTCAACATCGGCTCACTCAAACTCTTGTTCAGCATTCCTTCTTTACGACACTAGAGGGTTATGTTGTCAATGCTTCAGCATTCCAGTAACAAGAAGATTATGTTGTGAACACTTAGCCTTTCGTTTGAGGGTTGTAGAGTGTGATGGTGCTTCTTATTGGCCTAGCTCTGCCTATCCACATGAGTTGTAGTATGTATTAACCGGATTCACTATGATGAGCCCGCTACCTTCTTTGTTGATGCATTAAAAATTATGATGAAGAAGTTGGGACCATTTCATGGTTGTGTTATATTTCATCGAATGTCCTTTTGGGTGGGAGTGGCTGCCCTGAGTGTTGATGCTAAAATTACAACTCATTTGGATCACTGTTTGAAATGTGTGCACATATTTCTGACTCATGCCTCTGTTTTTTTGATTCAATAGTGGACTTCTTTTTCCCCGTTATATGTGGTGTTCTTAGTATTCAATAGTTAGCAATCTAGTTGTCTCTTGTCTCTGTTTACTGAATCGAATAATTGACTTGCCTTTTTATTGAGGTCTACTTTTCTAGAGATTACTCAGTTGTCTTTTCAGTACTAACTATTTAGCAAAGGTACATTTGATTCCTATTTTTGTGTTTTGTTTTAGCTGAAGGTGAAATGAGGCAGATTATCCTCCTTGTTGGCTTGGAAGTTGCACCTGATTTTCATAAAAGGTTGGCGCACTTGTTAAATTGAATGATTGCATTATAGTCAACTTTCAAACGAAATTCACTGTTGCAGTTAATTCTTGTTCATGGTTCCCTTGCACCTGGTTAGCTGTTGAACATATTTTCATAATTCCGTCTGCGTTGCATCACTTGGAATTATATTTATCATATCATTTTAGCGGCTAACCATTTTAAGGAACCAATGCTTCATGTGATGTTTGATCTTAACATATGCTCAAGAAATAAAACTTCTACTGATATGCAGAGCATTGATCTTTTTTTTTCCTGTGACTGGAGCAATGGGTACCAATTGGGTCCACTATGAGATGGCTTGTTTCTTTTTGATGTACTCCCTCTGTTTTTTTACTTCGCATATTAGATTTGTCTTAAGTCAAGTTTTGACTGCTAAGTGCTAACAGGAAGAATCTTTGACCGTTAACACTCTTGCGTTAGATTTTGTTGAATGTCCTTTTGGGTTGAAATGGCTGCCATTTGTGTTGATGCTTTATAAGTCGTCTGGGCAAGACATTTGAAATGTTTGCCAATTGTTCTGACTCATGTTTCTTGAACTGAAGAATGGACTTTCTTTTCTTCTTCTTAGTACTCAATAGTAGCAATCCATCTGTAGAAACGACTTATCATTTTATCAAGGTATTTTTTTTAGATTACACGATGGTGTTCTTACCACTAATTTTTTTTGCTAATAAAGGTGTGTCCTCTGTTTCTATGTTGTGTTTTAGCAGGTTTCTTAGAATGCAATCTTTCAGTTAAACTACTTGTTCTAGCAAGTTGTACCTGATTTTCTTACAAGAGCTATGAGAATTAGTTTAATTGAAATATTGCGTTATAAGCAACTTTTTGATGAAATGCTCTGGTTTGCACTTCGTTCTTGTTCATGATTCCATTGTATTTGGTTAGGTATTTAAACATAGGTTCTCGTTGCATCATTTGGAATTATCATTTCACTTGGACTGTAACCATTTTAAGGAATTAATACTATACTAGCATTATTCCTGTGACAACTAGGATCATCTATGTAGAGCGGATAATAGACTAAGTAGGGCTGGTATTTGTGGTGCCTTTGTCACCTGTGTTCTTTTAGCTGCAGTTTCTGCTTATTGATTTGAGCATTATAGGGGTTATTTGCTGTTCACTGTATTCAAGGAACCATGGCACCCGAGTTCCACGCCCCCACGATACCGTTTGGTAATAAACTAATAACTGACCTACAAGATGTATTCTTATTAGCAATCGGCTGCCATCACAAGGGAAAACCATTTTCACTGTCAGGTATGTTCACAGTTTTAATTATGCCTTGAGCTGTGGAGGACACTATTGCTAGTTTGTAAGAATAGTTCACTGTCATGTATGTTAAGGGAAAAATAGTTCCCTCGTATGTTTCCTCCTGCAGCATAGTTTGCAAGAAAGGAAGAAGATGACCGAGTCTTTGTGTGTGACAGTGTGAGTGAGTTCATCTATATTGCTGTGATCATCGGCATTTTGTTGCAGAGATGTGTGTGTAAGCCTAAGTGCCTAACTGGTTGCCAGATTCCTAGGTATGTAAGGAACTTGTGATCCTTGCAGTCCTTGGTGTTGTTGTTTCACCCCCCTTTGGTGAAACAGCACATGGTGCTAGCTATTCCCTGTAACTTTTACGAGCAAGCATGCTTATGCTCAAAGTAATTATTGTTATGAGCAGGCATGTCTATGCTGAAAATAACAAGAATCGAAAAAACACTTGAAGATCTTGGGCAGGCGTGCTGCGACAAAATACACTAAGAAGAGGCAGTGGCGCGTCGAGCTGAGTTGCGGCAAATTCTGAAGGCGCACCCAGAAATTCAGGCCCTGACTGGTTATGTGTCGGATTGGCGTCCTGTACGGAGGAGATGAGAAGCAAAGTCCTGCTGATGCTGTTGGCGCTTGAGGAATGGTGTTATTATTCACAGCAAAGGTAATGGCACCATTGCTGCCTCATTTGCCATTCTCCAGAATTATTTCTGTACCCAACCTGATTACCATTGGCTCCTTTGTTACACAGACTGGGCGAGGAGGTACATGTATATGCTTAAAAACAAAAGTTTAGAATCTGTTACGCTGGTGGACTAAGTACCATGAAGCTAAAACGAATGGGAGTTCTTGGCGGTGGAAAAAACCTCTTGATGTGAAGACATGTTCTGACGGGCCGGGTGATTGGGGCTGTATTGCAAGAGGGGATGATGGCTTGACATGATGAGGCTCTCGCACTAATCAACAGTCGTAGTTCAGCTCAACACTTCAGTATGGGGCTTGTTTGGGATATAACTCCGAGGTGTGACCCGCCCAGGAGGGGCCGGGTTACACCATTGACGGCTTAACATGAGGAAAGCCCAAGTAGGCCTAAGAGGACAAAGTGCAGAGATGGTGTAAGTGCATCTAGTGCCGCCCGTAGTTTGTTTTGAAGTATTGACGACAAACTTGATTGAGGGACTAATGTGTTTGTGAGAATTGCAGGATAACACAGGTAGTAGTCCCATATTGATTCAGTTTATCATGACCCTTAAAAATGTGTGAAGACATTGAAGACAATGGTGGCGTGTGAAGACACTCACATTGAAGACTATGACAGGAGAAGACATCGCGTGAAGACTATGGAGTGCGAAGACAGTTGTTTCGTAGTTTTCTTTTCTTCTTTGTTGAGTCATATAGGAACTACCGTACTGTTAAGTGGGGTCCAAGTGAATAAAGTCAGAGTGACTGATGTGATGCTCAACCAAATCATATGTCTTCGAGCGAAGACAATGAGAGCAAATCTTATTCAGCGCTGGATGAGTCAGCTTTACTTGTAGCCCAATTCAAGCTGCCACGTGTGTTCAAAATCTGGCCGTTGGACATGTGTCAGTTCCTTAGTGACCCAGGGTCATTTTGGACAAATTAGGTCGGGTTGTCTCCTGGCTATAAATAGTCCACCCCTACACCATAAATTGGTTGTTGCTCAGAGTTAGTGCACAACTTTTGTCGTTTGACAGCAACCCATCTTCGAACCCTTTGAGAGAGAGAATCCTTGCGAGGACAAAGCCCAAAACACCTAGAGCCAAAGAGTGTTAGGCGGCACTGAAGTCTTTCTGTCCGTGTGATCTGAAGACTTATTACACTCGAGAATTGTGAATCCTTCAGCCAGTTAGGCGTCGCGTTCTGAGCATCCAAGAGTCATTGTGGATTTCCGGTGAATAAAGTCTGTGAAGGTTTGGGAGTCTTCCTTGAAGACTTACCAGAGTGATTGGGCGAGGACTAAGTGTTCTTAGCTCAAGGAGAATAAGGTGAAGATGCGGTCTTCTGAGTTGAATCTCAGCCCCCCCTAACCAGACGTACAGTTGTCACAGCAACTGGAATTGGTCCAACAAACACCTTGTCCTCTCCGAGCAACTGGTTCTATCCTACCTCTCTTGCCTTACTTACAATTTGTCTTCGTGAAGTCTTTGCTACTTGTTCTATCTATTTGACTTCACTGTGTGAAGACTGTTGTCTGTTTGGCTTCATACTATCTTCCATCCTGATCCAATCTACCTAGCTGCTTATAGTTTTCGTGCTTTCACTTCATTGCTTACATGACTATGGCTTGTCTAGTGTAGTCTACCTTCTGCTGCATATCAATAGGTTTATTTCTATAGTTTGTCTTCGAAACATGCATGTTTTGAAGACTCATAAAAATCGCCTATTCACCCCCTTCTAGTCGAATACTAGCACTTCCAATTGGTATCAGAGCGAGGTGCTCCCTTGTTCTGTGTGATTCGGTTTAACCACCTGGAGTTTAGCTATGTCGACTGTAGGGATAATCAAAGTCTCCGTTGCGTGCCCTGTCTTCGATGGCACTGATTACCCCTACTGGAAGAATAAGATGTGCATGCATCTTGAAGCAATTGATGTTGATCTCTGGTATGTCGTCAAGAACGGCGTTCCCAAGACTGGTGAAGGTCTCACTCCTGCTGATGTCAAGAGTTCGTGCAACTTGACTCAACTACCAAGAACATCATCTGTGGTCATTTGACCAAGGGGCAGTATGGTCGTGTGAGTGCTATGGAAACGTCAAAGATGGTCTGGGACTGCCTCTCCAAGGTCAATGAAGGCGTCTCAACACAGAGATTAAAGGATCAGTGTTCTTCGCAATCTCTTCAACCACTTCAAGAGAAATGACAATGAGAATGTCCAGCTCACATTTGATCGCCTCACTGACATCACCAATGAGCTTGATGCACTCGGCGCCACTGAGATCACCAAGCATGAAATCGTCAAGACACTACCGAGATCTCTCGATAACTCATTTGATACCCTGGCCCTGATGATTCAAGAGCGCCCTGACTTCAAGACTCTCGATCTGTCTAACATACTTGAGAGGCTCAACACACATGAGTTCCAGCTTTCTGAGAAAAGAGATATCTATGGTCCAAACTATGGCTGTACTCGCGCTTTGAAGGCAAAGGTCGTCTCCTCGTCTGAAGAAGAATCTGACTACAGTTTTGGTGATCCTAAAGACATTGGAAAGGAGCTTGCTATGCTCGTGAAGAAGTTCCAGAAGTTCACCCAGAAGAAAGACTTCAAAATGTCTTCAAGATCCAGCTCAAGGAATGATGAAGCTTCCTCTCATGATCAAAAGAAGAGAACCTATCACAAGTGCAAGAAACCTGGTCACTATATCTCTGAGTGTCCACAGTGGGACAACGAGACAAAGAAGAAGAAGAAGAGCAAGGACTATGATTCTGATGACAAGAAGAAGAAGAAATCCTCAAAGTCTTCTTCCAAGTCTTCGTCGAAGTCTTCTTCACACAAGAAGAGCTCATCTGGCAAGGCTCGTGCTTTTGTTGGCAAGGAGATGGATTCAGAGGAGGAGTCTGCATCTGAGGAGGCAGAGGTGGAGTCTGAGGACGAATCTGATTCTGGAGTGGCAAGCCTGGCTCTAGCTTCTGCATACGTCGCCAAGTCCATCTTCAACACTGAAGACAATGGCCTCGTCACCAACGCTGATGCCAAGGATGAGGATGACTCTGCCCCCACCTACTGCTTCATGGCACGTGGTGCCAAGGTAAACTCACGCGATGCTTACTTTCAAACATCAAGTGAAGATGAGTCTGAATGTGAATCTAAACCTGGCTACAAAACACTTGCTAAAATTGCAGCTGAACAACAGAATGCCATGGAACATATTCAAAAACTGTTAGACAAAAGCGATGACTTGTTGGACGCAAAAATGACCCGATCTCAGTCCTTAATTGAAGACATAAAAAATCTTCATGTTAAGTATGAGGAACTTGAAAGTCGTCATGAATCTCTCTCAACCTCTCACGAAAAGCTTTCCTATGATTATCTTCAAAGGAAGCAGGAACTTGAGAAATTGAGATCGGCTCATGAAGATCTTCAAAAGGAAAATGAGTCAAACGCGCTCAACAGATCAGTTCCGCTCAGGAAGGATTTGAACCACCATGTCTAAAATGTATTGAGCGTGATAATGCTGCTTCTGTTGCTGGATGTTCAACTGCTACTACTATTGCAATATCTTCAACTGCTGATGTGGTAACTAACCCCTCATTTGAGGATACCACTACTATTGCTGATGAGAATGCCAGGTTGAAGTCATTACTTGAGACAAGAATGTACAAAAGTCTCAAAGGGCATCAGACACTATGTGATGTCCTTAAAAAGCAGATACTGAACCAAAACCCTAGGAAAGAGGGTGTTGGGTTGAAGAGGAAAATGAATGTTGATGGTTCTTAATGGATGCCTGAGCAGTACCCCAAAACCACATGGGTTGCTGCTAAGGGACCTTCAGTAGATCCATCTACCTTATCTGGCTTCACTAGTGCTAACCCAATTATCATTGATGAATCCTTTGATGCAAACTATAAACTGTTCAGGAATCAGAATGGTGAAGTGTTTGCCAGGTATATTGGTACTAACTGCAGGAATGGACCAGCTCTTAAGAAGATCTGGGTGCCCAAAAGGTGTCTTGAGAGTCTTCCCGTGAATGTCGTTATGACACCACCTGGGAAGAAGACAAACCCCATACCAAAGGCTTCATATGGTCCAAAGGCTCCATACAGACAGAAGACTCACCTGAGTCACCCTAACGCCAATGTTTTGTTGGGAAATCATACTCAGACCTTTGAATATGAGCGTGTTTCATCAAACCGATATGTTCATAAAATCTAAGAACTTCTCTGCTTATTCCTATGAGTATTATCCTCCTCCTGCAAGGCTATTTGCTAGGGATTCAAAGCCGAAATTCTCAGATGCTGCACTTAGACTCATTGCTTCTAAGCCACCCCTGAAAATGTGGGTGGTTAAGAAAACTTAACTCTCTTTTGCATGGAAAGGTCTCCAGCCGAAAATCAAAGGCGTCTGATGCTTATGCTGGGGACCTTAAACATCTTGTGGGGCGCGAGATAAAATGCCCAAATGGTCTTACTATGTATTTCGTCCCGGGATTCCTTGACACTCATCCTATCTATCCTAACCAAGATCTGAACTTCTATGTTCCACTTGTTCGTCAAATGTTTATGCTTCACAACTCGCTTGGTGAAGCCTATTCCCCAAACTGTACTGTAGGCTATGACATCTCATGCTTCAGAATGGATTATGGATAGTGGTTGCACCAACCACATGACTGGTGATCGAAGTCTTCTGATGGATTCAACTCTTTGGCCGTCTGATAAGAGTCATATCACATTTGCTGACACTGGTAAAAGTAAGTTATTGGGTCTGGGTAGAGTTGCAATCTCAAAGGATCAGCAAATGGATAAAGTGATGCTTGTTGAATCCCTTCGTTTCAACTTATTGTTTGTATATCAGTGCTATGTGATTTGAATATGATTGTGATATTTGGAAAATATCGTTGCCTTGACCTTATGGAATCTGACAAATCTCTAGTCTTTGAAGGGTATCGAAAAGATGATCTGTATATGGTAGATTTCTCAGCAGGACCACAGCTATCCACATGTCTTCTAGCAAAAGCTTCAGAGTGCTGGCTCTGGCATCAGAGGCTAGGACATGCGGGCATGAGGAACTTGTACACTCTCTCTCGAAGAAGCATGTCATGGGCATCGAAGGCGTCAAGTTCAAGAAAGACCATCTATGTGGTGCCTGTGAAGCTGGGATGATGACAAGGGCCAAGCATCCCTCGAAGACAATCATGATGACATCTCAACCCTTTGAGCTGCTTCACATGGACTTATTCGGCCCTACTCATTACTCTACTCTTACTACCACTGCTTGTCTCTATGGTTTCGTTATTGTTGATGATTACTCGACATATACCTGGGTGCATATAATTCTCTATAAGAATGAAGTGCAGGATGTCTTCAGACGCTTCGCCAATCGTGCCATGACGAACTACGGTGTCAAGATCAAGCACATCAGAAGTGATAACGGCACAGAATTCAAGAACACCAGCCTCGACACTTACCTTGATACGCTTGGCATCACTCATGAGTTTTCTGCTCCATACACACCTCAACAGAATGGCATCGTGGAGTGCAAGAACATGACCCTCATCGAGATGGCTCGGACGATGCTAGATGAGTACAAGACTCCAAGAAAGTTCTGGCCTGAAGCCATTAACACTGCATGCCACATCATCAACCGAGCTTATCTTCACAAGCTTCTGAAGAAAACATCATATGAGCTGCTAACAGGTAAGAAGCCAAAGGTCAGTTACTTTAGAGTATTTGGTGCTAGGTGCTGGTTCAAGGATCCACATCACACTTCAAAATTTGCACCGAAAGCACATGAAGGTTTTATGCTTGGTTATGGAAATGACTCGCACTCCTACAGAGTCTTCAACCTCTTTCACTATAAAGTGGTTGAAACCGTGGATGTGCGGTTCGATGAGACTAACGGCTTGCAAAGAGAGCACCTGCCAAATGTGCTAGATGAAGTTCCTCCTAGTGAATCTATCAAGCTCATGGGTACTGGAGAGATCATACCGTCCAAACCTCAGTCTGAAGATGAACTCATCATTGCACCAAGTCAACCTGGCGACAATGCTCAGCCTGAAGTTAATGCTGAAGCTGAAGACAATGATCTGCAAGGGCAAAATCTTTGTCCAGTACATCCCCATATTGCAAATGAAGTACAGATTGAGAAGATCATTGACAACATAAATGCACCTAGTCCACTCACTCGTTCAAGAGCAACACAACTGGCAAATTTCTGTGGGCACTTTGCATTTGTCTCAATATCTGAACCCAAGAAAGTTGATGAAGCCTTCATGGAACCTGAATGGATTCAAGCCATGCAAGAAGAGCTTCATTAGTTCGAGCTGAACAATGTCTGGGAACTAGTCAAGTGTCTTGATCCTCGCAAGCATAATATCATTGGCACCAAATGGATCTATCGCAACTAACAAGATGGACATGGTCAAGTTGTTAGAAACAAGGCTCGTCTGGTTGCTCAAGGCTACTCTCAAGTTGAAGGGATTGACTTTGATGAAACATTTGCTCCTGTGGTAAGACTTGAAGCCATTCGCATACTGCTTGCATATGCCAACCATCACAATATTCTTCCGTACCAACTGGATGTGAAGAGTGCCTTTCTCAATGACAAGATTGAAGAAGAAGTGTATGTTGCACAACCACCTGGCTTTGAAGATCCAAAACATCCAGATATGGTGTACAGGCTCAACAAGGCACTGTATGGCCTCAAACAAGCTCCTCGCGCTTGGTATGACACGCTCAAAGACTTCTTGAAGAGCAAAGGCTTCAAACCTGGTTCACTAGATCCAACACTCTTCACGAAGTCATACGACGGTGAACTCTTTGTGTGCCAAATCTATGTGGATGACATTATCTTCGGCTGCACTAACAAAAGATACAGCGATGAGTTTGGGCACATGATGCAAGAGCAATATCAGATGTCCATGATGGGTGAGCTGAAGTTCTTCCTTGGTCTTCAAATCCGTCAGCAGAGAAATGACATCTTCATATCTCAAGAGAAATACCTCAAAGAATGCCTGAAGAAGTTTGGAATGCAAGACTGCAAAGGTTACACGAAGCCAATGCCAACCAAAAGTCATCTGGGTCCCGATGACAATGGTAAAGAGTTCGATCAAAAGGTATACCACTCCATGATTGGTTCCTTACTTTACTTATGTGCATCTAGGCCAGATATAATGCTTAGCGTTTGCATGTGTGTCCAATTCCAAGTAGCACCAAAGGAGTCGCATCACCTTGTGGTGAAGCGAATTCTTCGATATTTGGCTTACACCCCACCGATAGGATTATGGTATCCAAAGGGCTCAACATTTGATTTGATTGGGTATTCTGATGCTGATTATGCTGGTGACAATGTTGATCGCAAGTCCACCTCAGGAACATGTCACTTTCTCGGTCGATCACTTGTCTGTTGGTCTTCAAAGAAGCAGAACTGTGTCGCTCTCCACTACTGAATCTGAATACATTGCTGCTAGATCATGCTGTGCTCAGCTTCCATGGATGAAGCAAACTCTCAAGGACTATGGCATCAACATGAAGAATGTTCCACTCTTCTGTGACAATGAAAGCGCCATCAAGCTTTCCAAGAATCCAGTTCAGCACTCGAAGACAAAGCACATTCAGATTCGTCATCAGTTTCTCAGAGATCATGTCAACAAGGAAGACATTGATATCATTCATGTCAACACTGAAGAGCAACTGGCTGATATCTTCACTAAGCCCTTGGATGAGAAAAGGTTTTGCAAGTTGCGGTGTGAGCTAAATATCTTAGAATCCTCGAATGTCCTATGAATGGACACACATCCTAATGCTTATGCATATGGACGACTTAGATGTGCAACACACAAAGTAACGTATATCTTCAATTATTGAAGACTTACCTTCTGAGTGTGAATACATTAATGTGGAATTTGACTTCGGGGCACCACGATAATTGTGCGTCGTGTCTGGGTCCAATACTTCCTATACGGTGGGTAACGCCACCACCAAATTCTTATTGCTATGTGTGTGTGTGTGTGTGTTCTGTCCTCTACAACATTCACTTATGGCTATGCCTTCACTCTTGAATCTTTCGATCTAAGTGAATGTGATCGGACCCTAACCAGTTCTATTCTTCTACCTTAACTCTATCTGTCCAAATCATATGCATTCTATTGTCTTCACTGAGTCCTTGTCAGCTGATGTCAATCTGACAAACATTTAATCTGTTTTTAATGCTGCATCCTTATTGCCTGAAAACCGGAGAAGCCGGAACGACCACCCGACAATCCAGGCATGCGTGGGAACATGGAACAACTTCCAATGTGTTTGCATGTTTTCCACGTGTTCATCAGATGTGAATGGCCAGGGGCACCTGAGTAATTGTGCTGTGATGTCCCTTTCCTTATAAATACACATCACATCACGGTAAAAAATCTTTCTTCCACCTCCGCACCTCGCTCAAAACCCTAGCGCCACCGCTAGCTCTCGACGATGCCGGTGACGAAGAGCTTAGCTGCCGCGACCTCACCGACGCCGTCCTCACGCCGGCCGCGGACCTCGTCCTCTCCGCCGCCGCCGTAGGTGTCTTCCGTCGCCAAGTTAGGGCATGGGAGATTGAACTGCTCGGCCTCCAACTCTGTTCTGTCTAGCAGTTCTTCGTGTGGTAATTAAAACTTACTTTTTACTGCCTTTTTGATCCGATAGATTCATCCTTCTCTACCAAAAGTGGTTTCTATGCTCATAAAGTTGAATCTATCTTGTTCTGCATCTCATATTATGCCTAGTATATTCACTTATGCTACACTACAAGTTAGATTCCTCACTTGTACCTATTATTGGATTCATACAAATCTGGAACCAACTCACAACAAATAAGTGAATGTCTTCGCGTTATGAGGTCAATGTCTTCAAACTGATTTATCTTCAAAATCTTCTGAGAATGCATATGACCTCTTCCCCTTCCCTCGCACCTCTAATGTTGTCACAGGTACATGTCCGTGGGAGAATCCCTTGGTTCTCATAGTCTGCATTCATTTGCAGAATTCTTACAGAGTCACATCAATTCTCGTGAAGCCAGTTCCTGTCTGACCAGCCGTCGGAATCCTTTGCAAGTTCTGAAGCCATTCAGATTAAGCTTCATGGCAATTGAAAAGTGATCTAGAAAGGGCGGAAGACAGCACCATGGGAATGCATCCAAGGATCTGCCACCAGATCTGCATGAAATGTACAAGACTGACCCTGAAGAAACCTGTGGTGAACGCAAAACTCGAATCCAATGGATTCGAAGATATTGGGCTGAAGAATGGTTTAAGTACAGATTTGTCACGACTGAGTATGCTGAGAAGAATGCCATCAAGAAGCCCTGGGGAGACATATTATACAAAAATCTTCAACCCCAGTCCCTGTCTGAAGCTATTGATCAAGGCTTCTACCCGTGCATGGTTCGCGGACCACAGCCAGAGAATGCCGACCCATCTTCTCTGCTATGGTGTCATAAAGACTATCTGTTCAAGTGCAACTTCTAGTTTGCCAAGGATTCTGCTGTAAAAACAAGAAGGCATTTGGACTCGACTTCAACCCCGGTCCATCTGTTCCTCGGGATGATGGCACCCGTGAAGCCAATGAAAACAGAATTGGCCCCTTCTACAACCTCGAAGTCCTCATCACTCACATTGTAGTCCAAGGTGCTAATGTGGATCACTCAGCTGATGACGCAGATTCTCATGAAGCGCTAGCTCCTCCTAAGCCACAGAAGCAGAAGAAAACTAAAGCTTCAAAACCCTCTACTGCACCAAAAGCTTCACGTGTGAAGCCATTGGCAACTGACCCTCCTGCATCAAGTGTGCAATCTAAATACCTCTCTCGCGTCTCCAAGAAGACCGAGAAGTCTATGCAAAAGAAGAAGCCCATTCAGAGTAAGCACTGACCCCAGCTGCCGTTTCGAGGAACGAGAATGAAGCCATTGATCTATCTAGTGACGATGATCTTCGTGAAGATGCTCTTGAGCTGCTGATAAAGAGCAAACAAGAGGCGGAAATCTTCAACGATTTGCTCCTCTTTGATGTGGACATCCTCAACAATTTCATTGATGAGTGGTTTGCCAATCCGGATCTCAACATCGATGATCTTCAACTTCCCATTGGCATCAGTGTCGCTTTCCATAGTGCCATTGCTAATGAGCTGGCTCTGGCTCAGAAAATAGTCGAGCTCAAGAACAAGATTGACTATGAAAAGGCTCAGCTCAAGAAGCACATGGCCAAGCTCAATGTCACCGATGTTCAGAACTTCAAGAAGCTGCTGCATGATCTCAAGGAAGCGTTTCACAAGAAACGTGAAGAAGCAAAAGGTTCAAGAGAGCGAATGAAACACCTTGTTGCCAAGTGTGTTCAGGCTCACAATGAAGCTGAAAAGCGCAAGGCTCTTGGGCGTCCAGGTATCGACCCCAAGATGGCTGCCAAAAGGAAGAAGCCTACTGTGACCCAAGCTGAGGCGTCAAGATAGGAAGCACCTCGCATTGTCTTCCCTGCCAGCATGATAGGCTCGAAGCCTAAGGTACCCACAGTGGCTTCAGAACTGAAGAAGACAAGGGCAGCCGAGGCCGAAGCCAGAAAACGCAAGAACAAGAATGATTCTGATGATGCTCCATTGTCCAAGAAGCGGAAGACAACGTCTTCGAAGAAGAATCGAGCTGCTCCTTCAAAGCACCTTCTTGTCGAGCCCCTCTCAGTTGCTCGTCCTGCATCCCCCCACCAAGAGTGTCAGTTAGTTGTTCACGAGCCTGCTTCCACAAAGGCTCATGAAGCTGAAGAAGATCCAGCTGTTGACGCCACCGCAGCTGAAGACATTGGTCCCCAAGATAATGTAGAGGATGATGTAGTTCTTCCTCAGATCGAGCACCATATGGTATCATCGCCTGTTCTCACGAACAACGAAATCATCAGCATTGATCGTCCCTTGACGCCAATTGCTCAGGATGCATCGTGGGCTGATCGCCCCCAACCAGAAAGTCCAAGTCAAAGTTCACCAAGTACTCCCCAACCTCAAGTCACCACACCGGTGCTTGATGATGAGGACTATGTGGTCCATCCAACTCCACTCCGAGAGCGGCGCCTGCATTCCGTAGGATTCACAAAGGACCAAGGCCACAAGTCACTATGCCGAGCGTTCCAGCAGGAGAAGTGCAACCCAACTCAGTAGCACAACAAGTGTTTCCTAAAGCCACTCCTTCTGTGAACGTCTCTGAGTCTGAAGCCAAGGCTGCTGAAGACATACCGGCTGCTTTAGCCAAAGAGAATCAAGAACCCCGTGAAGAAGAAGAGCGTGTTGTCACACCCCCCACCAATCAAGAAAATGTTCTCGAGGAGAACATGTTTGTGCCCGACCCTCCAGCTAGTCAAGTGGAGGTTGAAAATACTGAGGCGGCCACCAACAACACTACTGAAGCCAATGACGTTGTCACGGATGAAGCTAATGTGGCCCCTGTAGTGAACACGGCGTCTGAGGCCAATGATGCACCTGGCACCAATGTGCAGCCTGAAGCCCTTGTCAATGCAACTGCTCCCGTACCACCTCCAAGGCCTCACACCATTGAGCAAGCATTTTATCAAGGTGAGCTTGTCACTGTTAGATGGCCTATCATGGTTCCTCTACCTGCTCCCGGACCTCAATTTGATTATCATGTGGAGCACAGGCCTCAGGTTCAGAAGCCAAAACCAAGGCTGCCCAGGTTTCCAGGTACTGCATCTGCGCCAGGATCGTTCAACGCAAATGGCTTCATTGAACACAACACTTTCTTTGATAGAACCAAGAACACATATTCAAAGCCCAGAATTTCATCTGATCGGTTCTGGAGCTATCAGCATCGCAATTATTATTCCTGTGTCTTATACAATCAAGGGCGCATTTTTCCTCATATGCGTTTTGACTGCGAAGCCATTGCTAGACTGCCCTGTTCGGAAGAAGCCCTAGACTACTTCAGAGATGCTGGTCTTCTGCAGTTCGTAACCGACAAGGAAAATTGGAATGAAGAGCTTCTGTTACAATTCTATGCTACACTTCACATCCACGGCTACAACAAGGACATCAAAACTTGGGTCCTTGAGTGGATGACATGCAATGTGCACCATGAAGTCAAAGCTCTTGATCTCATTGAGCTTACTGGCCTGCCCACTCCAGGTGAACTTTATGAACCTGGTTGTCAACTTCACCACAATGCCTTGGAAAGCATATTCCAGAAGCCTGAGCCCAACATGAGCCAAATGCTAAGTATGATGAAGCCTCTGCCACAAGATGCTGAATATCCCAAGGAATTCTTTGTTGAAGACCTAGAATATCTGCTTTTGATACATTTGGTTATCTGAGTTGTAACACTTAAACTTGATGGCCATCTGCTACTCTATTTGCTATTCTGTGATGCGATGATAAATCCCGCATGAAGTCATACCGCAGACGTCCATTTATCATTATGCATATCATTATCTTCATTACTTCTTATATGCATAATGCATTGTCTTCACACCTTGATGATGGCCTCCACCAAAGCAAAACTTGCCATGTGCATTTGCATTCAAACACAAATCATTTATATGCATATCTTCAGGGGGAGCCTCGTGTTGTGTATGAAGACAATATTCACAACACTAAACTTTCACATACTTTTATCCCCATTGAAAACTTCAACCAGTTTGTCATTAATCACCAAAAAGGGGGAGATTGTAAGTGCATCTAGTGCCACCCCTAGTTGGTTTTGGAGTATTGACGACAAACTTGGTTGAGGGACTAATGTGTTTGTGAGAATTGCAGGATAACACAGGTAGTAGTCCCATATTGATTCGGTTTACCTACCAGAGATGACCCGTAAAAATGTGTGAAGACATTGAAGACAATGGTGGTCTATGAAGACACTGACTTTGAAGACTATGACAGAAGAAGACATCACGTGAAGACTATGGAGTGCGAAGACATAGTTGTTTCGTAGTTTCCTTTTCTTCTTTGTTGAGTCATAGGAACCACCGTACTGTTAAGTGGGGTCCAAGTGAAAAAAGTCAGAGTGACTGATGTGATGCTCAACCAAATCCTATGTCTTTGAGCGAAGACAATGAGAGCAAATCTTATCCAGAGCTAGATGAGTCAGCTTTACTTGTAGCCCAAGTCAAGCTGCCACGTGTGTTTGAAATCTGACCGTTGGACACGTGTCAGTTCCTTAGTGACCCAGGGTCATTTTGGACAAATCAGGTCGGGTTGCCTCCTGGCTATAAATAGCCCACCCCTACACCATAAATTGGTTGTTGCTCAGAGCTAGTGCACGACTTTTGTCGTTTGAGAGCAATCCACCTCCGAACCCTTTGAGAGAGAGAATCCTTGCGAGGACAAAGCCCAAAACACCCAGAGCCAAAGAGTGTTAGGCATCACTGAAGTCTTTCTATCCGCGTGATCTGAGGACTTATTACACTCGAGGATTGTGAATCCTCCAGCCGGTTAGGCGTCGCGTTTTGAGCATCCAAGAGTCATTGTGGATTGCCGGTGAACAAAGTCTGTGAAAGTTTGGAAGTCTCCCTTGAAGACTTACCAGAGTGATTGGGCGAGGACTAAGTGTTCTTAGCTCAAGGGGAATAAGGTGAAGACGCGATCTTCTGAAATGTATCTCAGACCCCCCTAACCAGACGTACAGTTGTCACAACAACTAGAATTGGTCCAACAAACACCTTGTCCTCTTCGAGCAACTGGTTCTATCCTACATCTCTTGCCTTACTTACAGTTTGTCTTTGTGAAGGCTTTGCTACTTGTTCTATCTGTTTGACTTCACTGTGTGAAGACTGTTGCCTGTTTGGCTTCATACTATCTTCCATCCTGATCCAATCTACCTAGCTGCTTATAGTCTTCGTGCTTTCACTTCATTGCTTACATGACTATGGCTTCTAGTGTAGTCTACCTTCCGCTGCATATCAATAGGTTCATTTCTATCGTTTGTCTTCAAAACATCCATGTTTTGAAGACTTTCATAAAAATCGTCTATTCACCCCCTTCTAGTCGAATACTAGCACTTCCAATTGGTATCGGAGCGAGGTGCTCCCTTGTTCTGTGTGATTCGGTTTAACCACCTGGAGTTTAGCTATGTCAACTGTAGGGATAATCAAAGACTCCGCTGCATGCCCTGTCTTCGATGGCACTGATTACCCCTACCGGAAGAATAAGATGCACATGCATCTTGAAGCCATTGATGTCGATCTCTGGTATGTTGTCAAGAACCGCATTCCCAAGACTGGTGAAGGTCTCACTCCTGCTGACGTCAAGAAGTTCGTGCAACTGGACTCAACTGCCAAGAACATCATATGTGGTCATCTGACCAAGGGGCAGTATGGTCGTGTGAGTGCTCTGGAAACGTAAAAGCTGGTCTAGGACTGCCTCTCTAAGGTCAATGAAGGCGTCTCAACGCAGAGAGATTCAAGGATCAGTGTTCTTCGCAATCTCTTCAACCGCTTCAAGAGAAATGACAATGAGAATTTCCAGCTCACATTTGATCGCCTCACTGACATCACAAATGAGCTTCATGCACTCGGCGCCAGTGAGATCACCAAGCATGAAATCGTCAAGACACTACTGAGATCTCTCGACAGCTCATTTGACACCCTGGCCCTGATGATTCAAGAGTGCCCTGACTTCAAGACTGTCGATCCGTCTGACATACTTGAGAGGCTCAACACACATGAGTTCCAGCTTTCTGAGAAAAGAGATATCTATGGTCCAAACTATGGCCGTACTCGCGCTTTGAAGGCAAAGGTCGTCTCCTCATCTGAAGAAGAATCTGACTACAGTTTTGGTGATCCTAAAGACATTGGAAAGGAGCTTGCTTTGCTCGTGAAGAAGTTCCAGAAGTTCACCAAGAAGAAAGACTTCAGAAAGTCTTCAAGATCCAGCTCAAGGAATGATGAAGCTTCCTCTCGTGATCAAAAGAAGAGAACCTGTCACAAGTGCAAGAAACCTGGTCACTACATTTCTGAGTGTCCATAGTGGGACAACGAGACAAAGAAGATGAAGAAGAGCAAGGACTATGATTCTGATGACAAGAAGAAGAAGAAATCCTCAAAGTCTTCTTGCAAGTCTTCGTCGAAGTCTTCTTCACACAAGAAGAGCTCATCTGGCAAGGCTCGTGCTTTTGTTAGCAAGGAGATGGATTCAGAGGAGGAGTCTGCATCTGAGGAGGCAGAGGTGGAGTCCGAGGAGGAATCTGATTCTAGAGTGGCAAGCCTGACTCTAGCTTCTACATACGTCGCCAAGTCCATCTTCAACACTGAAGACAATGGCCTCGTCACCAACGCTGATGCCAAGGATGAGGATCACTCTGCCCCCACCTACTGCTTCATGGCACGTGGTGCCAAGGTAAACTCACGCGATGCTTAATTTTAAATATCAAGTGAAGATGACTCTGAATGTGACTCTAAACCTAGCTACAAAACACTTGCTAAAATTGCAACTGAACAACGGAATGTCTCATTCAACCCCTTTGAGCTAACCTACGTCGCGATGGCTCGACACCTAGGTCCTTTCACAAGGGCATCTGCCGTGACAAAAACACGACAGTTGGTGCCCATCATGGGGCCAGAGCACGGTGGTTTCGAGTTTTTGAAGGGTAGCTTCTTAGGGATCAAGGGATACACTGTGGGCTGGATGACGAAGAGTCGCCGCGGCAAGATCTACATCGACGATGCTGGCTGGGGTCCCGAGGACGACTCAATCGAGTATGGGTACCAGGTCCCCTTTGGCGGAATTCACGTCTTCATCGACAAGATCGGCAAGTCAGAGCCTGAGCCGAACGCCAGCACCAACATCATTGGGACAGCTCGGCGTGCGCGACCCGCCAAGGTCCAACCCTCCCAGAAGCGCGCTTTCGTTGGCTTTGTTCATGGGGCCGGCCTTGAGGAAGGTTCTACGTCTTGGCTTTGTTCATGGGGCGGGTCTTGAGGAAGGTTCTACTTCTGGTGGAGAGACGGCCATCTATTCAGGTGATCAGTCCTCAACCGATGAAACCGAGTCAATCTATCAACTACAAGACGATGGGCTTCGGGGCTATTCCGACGGCGACAGTATTCCGGAGCCCTATGAGCTGCTGAGCAGGGCTGCTATATTCATGGCTGGCATGCAACCAGTTTTACAATCCTCAACTACTGTGGCCATGATGTCCGGTTCAACCGTTGCTGCAATGGTCGGAGCGAGCAGCTCTGCACGTCCGTCGGCTCAAGTCTTATTTGAACTCTTGGATGCTTTGCGACTCTGTTAGTTACAGAGGTGACTCCAGAGAATCAAGTGCAGCATAATGCGGAGATTGCAAAACTACGAGATGAGGTGACCAAGGCCCGAGAGGATCTTGAGGCAGAGAATGTCAGTATGACCACGGAACGAGCCGACCTGGATGCTGAGTCACAGTGGATAAGGGTAGAGGGCTTTCGTCTAAACCTGGATCGGAATACATCAAATGTTGTTCTTCGAAGGAGTCACCAGAGCCGCCTTCCTTCACAGTTTGAGGGGCGGAATCTCTTTAACATGCTCGGAGCGGGAACGAGTACCCGGGCCACTGAGGCACCTGTGACTGGAGCGGCGGCTCAACCCCGTATACCAGACCCGCCTCGTATGGATCTGGCCCCGCCTCAACGGGTAGCAACACCTTCTGGTCATTACTCTAACCCAGTGGAAAACATGTTAGCTGAAGCCAGTCGATTGGAAACAATTCCCATTGAGGGAGAGTCGTCGGTGGCTGTGGAGACCCGTAATGCCGTTGAGCTCCTTCAAACAGCGTTCACACAGCAGGCGGCTTATCCATATAGTCGCAATTGTATTCATTCAACGCCTCATCAGATTCGCAGCTATAGTTGTCATATCGAATTGCCGACGGTTTCCAGTAGTGAGCAGCATCGTAACCCGCGTCGAGCTGATAACCCGCCGCGCGATCATAATGCTGCTCAGGCCCTTGTGGATCAAGATAGAGTGCGTCGCGAGGCGGAATTGGCGGCTCAAGTGGGGGATCACCAGCAGTTTCAGTTGAATCTTTCTGTGTCTATGGAAGCTGGGAGACATCCAGGTCAGTTGGAGTGCCATATCTAGTGCCAGCTCTATGCAATGAGCGTCTACCCAAAGATTTTAAGGGTCCTCTTAAGGTGCCTAATTACACAGCTGATCTTCCATCCGAGGCTTGGATCGAGAGCTATGAGCTGGCTATGGAGATGTTGGATGTTAATGATGTTGTATGTGCCAAGTACTTCACCATGATGCTAGATGGACCGGCTCAAACCTGGTTGAAGGGGTTACCTGCCAACTCCATCAATTTGTGGGCTGGTTGAAGGCGCGCTTTATTCAGAATTTCAAAGACACATGTAAGTAGCGTGTGTCGATTATTGATCTAGACGCTTGTGTCTAGTGTGAGGATGAGTTGTCCCACCACTGGGTAAGTCGGGTTTCAGCTATTATCCACTCATCGGATAGCATCACGCCGGCTCTCCTGTTTTGATTTTAGAAAAGAATTGCCACTTCATGCCCCTCAAACAGAAGTTGGGGCGGCTTAAACGTCACTGTAACAACACGGGAGAGCTCATGGCTGCTCTCATCAAATATGCCGACCCAGCTAATACTAAGGACCCTAGGTTTGATGAGGATAAGTCCAACAAGGGGCAGAAGAACGACAATGGTAAGGGTCAGCAACAGAATATGATAGGACACAACCAGGGCAACAGTGGCAAGCGCAAGAAAACCGATGGTGGGTCAGATTTTGTGGCTAATACCAATGCACAATATAGCAATCAAGGGAAAGCCATCACAGTTTGGAGGACCAAGATTTAACCTTGAGGCGATGTTGAACGAGCCGTGCCCAAAGCATAGTCCTCCGAATAAGTCGTCGGGTCATTTGTGGAAGTATTTTATTATTATGAAGCAATATAAGAATTCCGGTTTTGATTAGAATCATAATAACAATAATGGCCCACATGGCGGGTCAGGGTCCGGCTCCCATGACCCCGGTTTTGGGGGCGGCAGCTCAAATTCTGGATATCAAGGTCAGGGCAATCAGGGCGGTTATAACCAGTAGCCTAATCAGGGTAACAAGCAATAGCAGTCAGGGTATCAGAGTAATCCAAAGCAGCTTAATAGTGGCCAATATCAGGTTTTCACCACAAGCCTTTGCAGGCGAGATCAGAAGGTTCATAAACGTGTGGCCAATGCAATTGAACCGACCGTATCTCAATATTTACGGTGGTCAGAGAAACCAATTGTATGGAGTCGTGAGGATCACCCGCCCCGGGTTGACAATCCGGGTCAGCTAGCATTAGTGGTAGCCCCTCAAGTTGGGGGTTATAAATTCACTAAGGTGCTTACGGATGGAGGCAGCAACGTCTGTATCCTTTATTAAGATACCTTTCGCCGCATGAATTTGAGTAACAAAGATCTTAAGCCGTCCTCTACAGTCTTCCATGGTGTGGTACCTGGTAAATCAGCATATCTAGTTGGTAAGATTGCCTTAGAAGTGGCTTTTGGCAATGACTATGATTACATGGTAGAAACATTGTGGTTTGAAGTGGTTAAAATTAAAAACCCTTATCATGCTTTGTTTGGACGGCCGGCCTACGCCAAATTTATGGCGCGACCTTGTTATGTGTATCTGCAGCTTAAGATGCCAGGATGTAAGGGTACCATTATAGTTCATGGTAATAGAAAGATTGCTTTGAAATGCGAGGAAGGTGATGCTGCTTATGCCGTGTCTGTTGTGATATAGAGGAACTTAAATTTTACAAGGATAATGTTCACCAGGCTGACATGACCCCTTTAAAAAAGCCAACCATAGAGCAAGACCCTTTGCTGAAGTTTAAGTTTGTGGATGATACCAAACAAATTGATTTTGTCCCTGGTGACTCATCTCAGCAGTTCACTATTAGTGCTAATATGGATACAAAATAGGAAAGCACGCTCATCGAGTTCATCCGTTAGAATCAGGACATCTTTGCATGGAAGCCTTTAGACATGCAGGGTGTACCGAGAGAACTCGCTGAGCACACTCTCAATATTGATCCTAAATTTAAGCCGGTCAGGCAATTCCTTCGTTGTTTCAATGAAGAGCGATGTAAGGCCATTGGAGAAGAGGTGGCCCACCTCTTAGCGGCCGGGTTCATTGTCGAAGTTTTTCACCATGAGTGGTTGGCTAACCCGGTGCTGGTACATAAGAAAAATGGGGCGTATGTGTGTGGATTATACAGACCCCAATAAAGCTTGTCCAGCCGATCCTTTTGCTCTTCCCCATATTGATCATATCATAGATGCTACGGGGGGTTGTGAGCATTTGTGTTCCTGGATGCCTATTCTGGTTACCATCAGATCAAGATGGAAGTCAAAGACTAATCGAAGATGACTTTTATCACACCTTTTGGAGCTTTCTGCTTTGTGTCTATGCCTTTTGGCCTCAAAAGTGCCAAGGCGAATTATCAGCGTCATGTCCAAAACTGTTTCCATAGTCAGATTGGACACACTGTTCATGCTTATGTGGATGATATTGTTGTGAAGTCCAGAAAGAAGGAGACTCTATTGGATGATCTAAAAGAGACCTTTGATAATATCCGGGTCTACAAAATGATGCTTAACCCAGCCAAATGTGTTTTTGGTGTGCCTGTAGGCAAGCTCTTGGGTTTTTTTGGTCTCTAAGAGAGCTATTGAAGCTAACCCGGAGAAAATCAAAGATATCACTTCGTTGGCTAAACCGGGGTGCGTCAATGACATCCAGCTTTTGGCGAGCCATATTGCAGCTTTAAGCCGGTTTATAAGCCGCTTGGAAAGAAGGCTATTCCTCTGTACCAGATGATGAACAAAATATATCATTTTTTATGGAGTGATGCTACTAATGAGGCATTTGACGGGCTTAAAAACAGTTAGCTGAGCTGCCGGTTCTAGCAGCTCCTATTGAGAAAGAGCCTTTAGTGGCTCAGTTTTAGCAGCTCCTGTTGGCGACTCAAATTTAGTGGCTCAGCAAGTTTCAGGCACTTGGGATTCCAAAGACCCGCTCATGGCGGCTTATCACCGGGCGGTTGACAATATTGCTGGTCACTTCGAAGGTTATCAGGTGGAGCATCTTGATCGAAGAAAGAATGAGGCGGCTGATTCTTTGAGACGGCTTGCATCTCAACGTAAGCCGGTACCCCTAATGTTTTTCCTGATATATTACCTAATCCTTCAGTCAAATTGCCATCAGAAGATCTTGCTATTCCTGACCCGGAGGCACAGCTGGTGGCGGCTCTTCATGCAATTCCTGATTGGACAGTTCCCTATTTGGCTTATATGTCCCGGTGCGAATTACTTGATAATGAAACTTTGGCTAGGCAGATAACCCGGCGGTGTAAGTCTATGGCAATTGTCAATGGCGAGTTACACCGCTGTAGTGTCACAGGCGTGTTCCAGCGTTCTGTTTCTCCTGAAAAAGGCCGTGGGATTGTAAGGGAAATCCATGAAGGTGATTGTGGTCATCACATTGGCTCTAAATCTCTTGTGGCTAAAGCTTTTCGTCATGGATTTTACTTGTTGCCAGCTCAGGCTGATGTGGAGGATCTTGTCGGCAAGTGTGATGGCTGTACAAATTCTCTCGACGAGCTCATGTGCCGGCTCAAGAATTGCGGATGATTCCAATTACTTGGCAGTTTGCAGTCTGGGGGCTTGACATGGTTGGACCTTTCAAGAGATCTAAGGATAAGAAGACCCACATTTTGGTGGCGTTTGACAAATTTACTAAGTGGGTTGAGGCAGAGGCGGTCAGTAAGAGTGATGTGGCAAAGGCGGTTCAATTCGTAAAGAAAGTAATCTTCTATTTTGGTTACCCTCATAGTATCATAGCCGACAATGGCACTAATCTGTCTAAGGGTGCTATGAGAGAGTTTTGTCAACAGGAGCATATTCGTCTTGACGTCTCATAAGTGGCTCACCCACAGTCTAATGGTCAAGCTCAGAGGGCCAATAAGGAAATCTTGAGAGGTATAAATCCCGGCTTATGGTTCCTTTGCATTGGACGCCGGGTTGTTGGGTTGAGGAGTTACCCTCAGTAATTTGGAGCATCAATGCTACTCCCAACAGGTCAACAGGCTATACACCCTTCTTCATGGTGTACGAGGCAGAGGCGGTTCTTCCAAGCGATACCATTCATGACTCGCCCTGTGTGGCGGCTTACGTTGAGGCTGCTAATGAAATAGCACGTCGGGAGGCACTTGATGTGTTGGATGAGGAGCATGACCTTGCGGTGGCTCGTTCAGCGATATATCAGCAAGATCGGCGTCACTACCATATCCGCAGAGTCAAGACCAGAACCTTCCAGGAAGGCGACTTGGTGCTCCGTTTAATCCAAGATCAAACGGATATGCATAAGCTATCCCCACCTTGGGAAGGACCCTTTGTGGCCAGCAAGAACCTGAACAACATGTCATACTACCTCATTGATATACGAGAACACAAGGACTCGAATAAGTCGGAGGAGGAGACTCGCCGACGTTGGAACATCGCTCATCTTCGGCCTTATTACACTTGAGCCACCGGCTCTTGTCGTTGTACGTACTATTATCAATGTATATATTATGATCAATATAATAAGCCGGCATCCCTGATAATTCAGGGCCTCTTTAATTTTATTTCTAAGCATCCAAGTCTTTATTAATTGTTCATAAGGTCACTTGGGGGTTTCCAACCCACCGGGTTTAGATTTCATACCCTCTTGACTAGGCGTGAACGCCGAATCCCGAGTTATCCTGCCTGTATGCACAATGCTACGCTGCCAGATAATCCTGAATGACCCGCCGTACTCTTAACAATCAACCTTTTTCAAGACTCTGAACTTGTTAAGGTTAAAACGACGGTTCGTCATGTGAGGGCCGGCTTACGGTGAGCAAGGATTAGCTTAGTGTTTGTGCGGCCCATGAAAGCACTTGGGTTTTAAGTCTTGGCGCCCTATGAAAGCACTTGGGTTTTAAGGCTTGGAGTCCTATGAAAGCACTCAATTTTTTTCTGGATTTCTATTTCTTCTGACCATTTTGGACTTGTATATTTTCTGCTCAAGTGCGCTTTTTACAACTCGGGCCATGCAGCCCTGATCATATGACTCATATTTGAGCATTTTTGGGTTTGGTAACCCGCCCTGATAGCAGACTTTAAGTCCCCAGGATATTGTTTGCCTTGAGCAATCAAAATCATGATATTTCATGACTTCGGGTTGATACCCGCTCCAAATCATAATTATAAAGGCATCTCCCTGGTTTCAATCTATAGGAAATATGAAAATATTGATTTGACAAACACGGATGACGATAGTATGAGAAAGCACAGCGGCGGATCTTAAATATCAAATTGAGAATTTAACAGTTAAAGGCTAAACATGCACGACGGCATGAGAGTCATTGTTTAATCTAGCCTATTACCAGGCTACCCGAAGCCCAAAAATTGAGAGTGTTTTTCCACTGAAGCATTATACCGAAGTCTGAGAGCCGCCCCTGGATCAGTTATCTTCGCCCCGGCGAGTTCAAGGATCCGGGTTATACTGCGCTGGTTCTTCTTCTACGTTTATCATCTGGAGGTTAGCCATTGTCCAGTCGATGCCGGTTAAAGCTTCAAAACTGGCTTCACCATTGAGAATAAGGGAATGATCCACGTCAGAAGCAAAAATATGCTTATGCCAAGGAGGAATGAAATTGATAGGGTTAAAGGTCGGCGCTGGTATTTTCTTGTTGTTCTCATCATAAGCCGCCGTGTAGTTAAACATGTTCAACTCTTCCACCAGTTTGCAGGCCACGGGCCGCATCTCACGAATGCACTAGTTGAAGTCCTTCTCCTCAAAGGGCGACTTGTCATCCTTGAATTTGGGGCATCCGGAGGCTATCTCCGCCAGGTCAAGTTCTGCGGCCCACGCCTTCGCACGACCAAGAGCAACAAGGGCTCTGCTCGGGCAGATGATAGTCTTTATTCTTTGATTTGCCTGGGAAGAGTGGAGAAACGATCTTGCACAACTTTAATGTGACTTGGCGAGCGTGCCAGTGTATAGTTGTTCTGTGAAAGAGTATGTGGCCTTCAGCTTCAACAGCATATCTTGACCAAGACTAGCACTTCTAGGGCCTGTTCATATTGTCATACAACCAACATTCAGAATTGCTTGGCGGTTTAATATTATATTGCAACAGAGATGGGACTGAGTATGAATATTACCAAAGATGGCGGCTGTCATGTGAGTAATATGTCCCTTTAAGCTGGCTAGCTCATCAGCAGGTGGCTTCAGTTGGGCTTCTGCGTCTTGTGCATGCTTCAGCAAGTTTGCTTCCTCTGTTTCCAAGGCGGCCCTCTCCGTAGCTAAATCAGCTTTAAGCTTCTCAGTCTCCTTCATGGAAAATTGATATTTTGCTTTTGTTTTCACAGTCTCAACTTCTTGGTGTTTGATGTTTTTGACTAAGTCGCCAAGTTCTACATCCTTCAGAGACAAAGCTTCCAGTGGAAAAGGGTCAAATATGATAGATCAGGATTCATATATAATAATACATGTCCCAAGCACATTGCAAGCAATATCTTTGGCACTTGGGGGCTAATGTAGGTCATTTTTAAACTTGAAGTCGTGGTTCAAATTGTCAGCTTAAGCAGGCCCTTGGGGGCTACAAGTTTGTATTAACTTAAAGTCCTGGCTCAAATTATCAGATTAAGCCGGCCCTTGGGGATGACCAGATCAGATCTTACATCAGTAACTTCAGCAGGAGAACTACAATTTACAATTTAATTCTAAAGTCTACAACATACTCCAGTTGTTCTTATACTCTAGACTTGGCAGCTACATGGATGCATATGAAGCGAAGTCAATAATCATACCTCATAGTGCTCCCTCATAAGGTTGACATGGAGGCGGTTCAAATAGCCGGAGTAGATGTCACCAGCACCAACGACAACATAGCTTTCTAGGTCCAGCTTCATTTTTCCTCCTTCAGGCGGCTCTTCTTTTGCACTATGCTTGGCCAACATTGTGAGGTTTCCCAGTTCGGTATAACCCGTGCTAGTAATGAAGACGTCCTCGATAGTCTTGTCCAGGGTAGCCTCCTTGACAGGCTTGGCAGGGCTTGGCGGCTTAGGACGGGACGGCTTAGGGCTTGGCGGATCAGCATTTGTGTTCATTGGATCCACGGTAGCATCGTCAACTTCTGGTGGCGGGTCGTGAGTAGTGTCCTCAGGGTTCTGAATTGAAGCTTATGAGGCTATCGGCGTCTGTTTATCTGGCTCGTTCACTTTGGGGTCTGATATGTCTCCAACGTATCTATAATTTTTAATTGTTCCATGCTATTATATTACCCCTTTTGGATGTTTATGAACTTTATTTTACACATTTATATCATTTTTGGGACTAACCTACTAACTGGAGGCCCAACCCATATTGCTGTTTTTTTGTTTCGAAGAAAAGGAATATCAAACGGAGTCCAAACGGAATGAAACCTCCAGGAGCGTTATTTTTGGAACAAATCTAATCCGGCGAGCTTGGAGTGCAAGTCAAGAAGCCTCCGAGGGCCCCACGAGATAGGAGGGCGCGCCCCCCCTATAGGGCACGCCCCTGTCTCGTGGGCCCCTCGGGCGGCCACCGACGTACTTCTTCCTCCTATATATACCTACGTACCCCGAAAACATCCAGGAGCACCATGAAACACAATTTCCACCGCCGTAACCTTCTGTATCCGCGAGATCCCATCTTGGAACCCTTGTCGGCACTCTGTCGGAGGGGGAAGCAACCACGGAGGGCCTCTACATCAACATCCTTGCCTCTCCGATGAGTTGTGAGTAGTTTACCACAGACCTACGGGTCCATAGTTATTAGCTAGATGGCTTCTTCTCTCTTTTTGGATCTCAATACAATGTTCTCCCCTCTCTTGTGGAGATCTATTCGATGTAATCTCTTTTTGTGGTGTGTTTGTCGAGATCCGATGAATTGTGGGTTTATGATCAAGTTTATCTATGAATAATATTTGAATCTTCTCTGAATTCTTTTATGTATGATTGAGTTATCTTTGCAAGTCTCTTCGAATTATCAGTTTGGTTTGGCCTACTAGATTGATCTTTCTTGCCATGGGAGAAGTGCTTAGCTTTGGGTTCAATCTTGCGGTGTTCTTACCGAGTGACAGAAAGGGTTGCAAGACACGTATTGTATTGTTGCCATCGAGGATAACAAGATGGGTCTACATCATGTCATCTTGCTTAATGCATTACTCTGTTCTTATGAACTTAATACTCTAGACGCATGCAGGAGTCGGTCGATGTGTGGAGTAATAGTAGTAGATGCAGGCAGGAGTCGGTCTACTTGTTATGGACGTGATGCCTATATACATGATCATGCCTAGATAATCACATAACTATGCGCTTTTCTATCAATTGCTCGACAGTAATTTGTTCACCCACCGTAATACTTATGCTATCTTGAGAGAAGCCTCTAGTGAAACCTATGGCCCCTGGGTCTATCTCTTATCATATTTGCTTTCAATCTACTTTATTTGCATCTTTACTTTTTGCATCTATATTATAAAATACCAAAAAATATATTTATCTTATCATACTATCTTTATTAGATCTCACTTTCGCAAGTGGCCGTGAAGGGAATGACAACCCCTTTATTGCGTTGGTTGCGAGTTCTCAGTATGTTTGTGTAGGTGCGTGGGACTTTTGAGGAGCCTCCTACTGGATTGATACCTTGGTTCTCAAAACTGAGGGAAATACTTACGCTACACTTTGCTGCATCACGCTCTCCTCTTCGAGGAAAACCAACGCAATCTCAAGACGTAGCAAGAAGGATTTCTGGCGCCGTTGCCGGGGAGGTCTTCGCTCAAGTCAAGACATACCAAGTACCCATCACAAACCCATCTCCCTCGCATTTACATTATTTGCCATTTGCCTCTCGTTTTCCTCTCCCCCACTTCACCCTTGCCGTTTTATTCGCCCTCTCTTTCCCAATCTCCTCCTCTATTTTTGCTTGCCGTTTTTCTATTTGCTCGTGTGTTAGTTCGTTTACCTCGTCCATGGCTGGTCCTCCTATTCTTATTCTCACTCCCGAACAAGAAATTCACAATTTTAAGCAAAGGGAAGGGGAAAGTTTAAAATATGCTTGGCATAGAATTTGCAATGTGCAATATAAAGCTACTAGGAAGCTTGCTACTTCCGTTCTTCTCCGCAATTTTTATGTAGTCATTACTCCTTGGAATAGATGTGTTCTTGATATTGCTTCCGGATGTGATTTTATGAGTAGCCATACGTTTGATGCTTATAATGCTATGTTAGATTTGTTTGGCCCACCACCTCTTTTGGTTAATGGAACGGTTTTAACTCTAGAACATGTGATGCAACAGCTTGATATTATTGAAAATAAAATTGCCACTATTGAGTTGATTTAAAATTTGGATAAAAAGATTCATAATCACATTACCCAACTTGGGTCTAAGGTTGGAGTTACTTTGAATAATCTTAAGGAAAAGGAACCTATAGTCAATGAAAGAATAGATCTAGATTCTACTAGAATTGATAAACTTGAGGATATCATTACAAACTTAGGTTCCACGTTTTCCCCTATGAAAAACACTCCAAAACCCCTTACTAAAACTGCCAAGTTTATTTATGTTCCTAAAAATAAGGGTGAATCTTCTAGCAAGGGAGACGCGGATCTCAAATCCATAAGTGTTCTTCCAAATTGCCTCTCTATCGTTAAGGAACCTTTTGCTACCAATGAATTTCTTGAATTTTTGCCTAAAGGTTTAGCCATTGCTAAAAGGGAGAAAGCCCTAGAGATCACAAGCATGCTACTTATAAATTTAGTGTCAAAGACGCCACCACTTAGATCTATCTTTGCTTTTTATGCCCAGCTAGGGGCGTTAAACAATAGCGCTAGTTGGGAGGCAACCCAATTTTTCTTTATGTTTTTTGTTTTTTCTCCTGTTTAGTAATAAATCTTGCATCTACCTTCTGGTTAGATGTGTTTTTATATTTTAATTAGTGTTTGTGCCAAGTAGAACCTATAGGATAACCTACGATGATAGTTGATTTGTTTCTGCTGAAAAAAACAGAAACTTTGCGCTCATGAATATAATTTTGTTAATTCACAGGAACGTGCTTTTGCGTTGATTCTTTTTGCTTCTGTTCAATAGACAAATTGTCCAGGACTTCGTATTTTGGTAGGATTGTTAGTGTTCCAGAAGTTTAGGTTAGTTACAGATTGTTACAGACTGTTCTGTTTTTGACAGATTCTGTTTTTCGTGTGTTGTTTGCTTATTTCAATGCATCTATGGCTAGTAATTCAGTCTATGAACCATAAAGAAGTTGGAATACAGTAGGTTTAACACCAAAATAAATAAATAATGATTTCATGGAAGTACCTTATGTGGTGGTTTTGTTTTCTTTCACTAACGGAGCTTATAAGATTTCCTGTTGAGTTTTGTGTTGTGAAGTTTTCAAGTTTTGGGTAAAGCTTTTATGGACTATGGAATAAGGAGTGGCAAGAGCCTAAGCTTGGGGATGCTTATGGCACCCCAAGATATTCAAGGATAGCCAAAATCCTAAGCTTGGGGATGCCCCGGGAAGGCATCCCCTCTTTCGTCTTCGTTCATTGTTAACTTTACTTGGAGCTATATTTTTATTCGCTACATGATATGTGTTTTGTTGGAGCGTCGTGTATTATATTAATCTTTGCTTCTTAGTTTACCACAATCATCCTTGCTGTACACACCTTTTGAGAGAAGCCTAGTTGATTAGAATTTGCTAGAATACTCTATGTGCTTCACTTATATCTTTTGAGCTTGATAGTTTTTTGTCTAGTGCTTCACTTATATCTTTTAGAACACGGTGGTGTCTTAATTTTGAAGAAATTGCTAGTCTCTCATGCTTCACTTATATTATTTTGAGAGTCTTTTAGAACAGCATGGTATTTGCTATTATCATAAAGTTGGTCCTAGAATGATGAGCATCCAAGTTGGGTATAATAAATACTATCATAGAAAGTGAATTGGATGCTACGATCAATTTGATGCTTGATAATTGTTTTGAGATATGGAGGTAGTGATATTAAAGTCATGCTAGTTGGGTGATTATGAATTTAAAGAATGCTTGTGTTGCAGCTTGGGATTCCCGTAGAATGCACGTATGGTGAACCGCTTTGTGATGAAGTTGGAGCACAATTTTATTTATTGATTTTCTTCCTTATGAGTGGCGGTCGGGGACGAGCGATGGTCTTTTCGTACCAATATATCCCCTAGGAGCATGCGTGTAGTACTTTGGTTTTTGATGACTTTTAAATTTTTGCAACAAGTATATGAGTTCCTTTGATTAATGTTGAGTCCATGGATTATACGCACTCTTTCACCCTTCCACCATTGCTAGCCTCTCTTGTATCGTGCATTTTTTGCCGGTACCTTACACCCACCATTTACCTTCCTCAAAACAGCCACCATACCTACCTATTATGGCATTTCCATAGCCACTCCGAGATATATTGCCATGCAACTTTCCACCGTTCCTTTCATATGACACACATTACTTTTGTCATATTGCTTTTTGCATGATCATGTAGTTTACATCGTATTTGTGGCAAGGCCACCTTCATACTTTTCATACATGTCGCTCTTGATTCATTGCATATCCCGGTACATGCTGGAGGCATTCATATAGAGTCATATCTTATTCTAGCTTTGAGTTGTAAATCTATAAAAGTGTGATGATCTTCATTATTAGAGCATTGTCCTAGTGAGGAAAGGATGATGAAGACTATGATTCCCCCACAAGTCGGGATGAGACTTCAGACTTTACAAAAGAAAAGAAAAAAAGAGAAAAAAAAAGAGAAAGGCCAAAAAGAAAAAAAGAGAAAGGCCAAAAAGAAAAAAAAAGGAAAAGAAAAAAAAAGAAAAAAGAAAAAAAATGAGAGAAAAAGAGAGAAGGGACAATGCTACTATCTCTTTTTCCACACTTGTGCTTCAAAATAGCACCATGATCTTCATGATAGAGAGTCTCATATGTTGTCACTTTCATATACTAGTGGGAGTTTTTCATTATAGAACTTGGCTTGTATATTCCAATGATGGGCTTCCTCAAAAGTGCCCTAGGTCTTCGTGAGCAAGCAAGTTGGATGCACCCCACTTAGTTTTTTTTGTTGAGCTTTCATATATTTATAGCTCTAGTGCATCTGTTGCATGGCAATCCATAGCCCGTTGATACGCCTAGTTAATGTGAGACTATCTTCTCCTTTTTTGTCTTCTCCACAACCACCCTTCTATTCCACATATAGTGCTATGTCCATGGCTCACGCTCATGTATTGCGTGAAAGTTGAAAAAGTTTGATATTATTAAAGTATGAAACAATTGCTTGGCCTTTCATCGTGGTTGTGCATGATTAAATACTTTGTGTGATGAAGATAGAGCATAGCCATACTATATGATTTTGTAGGGATAACTTTCTTTAGCCATGATATTTTGAGAAGACATGATTACTTTGATTAGTATGCTTGAAGTATTACTATTTCTTATGTCAATATGAACTTTTATTTTGTATTCATTTGGATCTGAACATTCATGCCACAGTAAGAAAATTATATTATGAATTATGCTAGGTAGCATTCCACATCAAAAATTTCTTTTTTATCATTTACCTACTCGAGTACGAGCAGGAATTAAGCTTGGGGATGCTTGATACGTCTCCAACGTATCTATAATTTTTGATTGTTCCATGCTATTATATTACCCCTTTTTGATGTTTATGGGCTTTATTTTACACATTTATATCATTTTTGGGACTAACCTACTAACCGGAGGCCCATCCCATATTGCTGTTTTTTTGCCTATTTCAGTATTTCGAAGAAAAGGAATATCAAATGGAGTCCAAACGGAATGAAACCTTCGGGAGCATTATTTTTGGAACAAATCTGATCTGGAGAGCTTGGAGTGCAAGTCAAGAAGCCTATGAGGGCCCCACGAGATAGGAGGGTGCCCCCCCTATAGGGCGCTCCCCCTGTCTCGTGGGTCCTCGGGCAGCCACCAACGTACTTCTTCCTCCTATATATACCTACGTACCCCGAAAACATCCAGGAGCACCACGAAACACAATTTCCACCGCCATAACCTTCTGTATCCGCGAGATCCCATCTTGGAGCCCTTGCCGGCACTCTGCCGGAGGGGTAAACAACCATGGAGTGCCTCTACATCAACATCCTTGCCCCTCCGATGAGTTGTGAGTAGTTTACCACAGACCTACGGGTCCATAGTTATTAGCTAGATGGCTTCTTCTCTCTTTTTGGATCTCAATACAATGTTGTCCCCCTCTCTTGTGGAGATCTATTCGATGTAATCTCTTTTTGTGGTGTGTTGTCGAGATCCGATGAATTGTGGGTTTATGATCAAGTTTATCTATGAATAATATTTGAATCTTCTCTGAATTCTTTTATGTATGATTAAGTTATCTTTGCAAGTCTCTTCAAATTATCAGTTTGGTTTGGCCTACTAGATTGATCTTTCTTGCCATGGGAGAAGTGCTTAGCTTTGGGTTCAATCTTGCGGTGTTCTTACCCAGTGAAAGAAAGGGTTGCAAGACACGTATTGTATTGTTGCCATCGAGAATAACAAGATGGGGTTTATATCATATTGCATGTGTTTATCCCTCTACATCATGTCATCTTGCTTATTGCCTTACTCTGTTCTTATGAACTTAATACTCTAGATGCAGGCAGTAGTCGGTCGATGTGTGGAGTAATAGTAGTAGATGCAGGCAGGAGTCGGTTTACTTGTTATGGACGTGATGCCTATATACATGATCATGCCTAGATAATCTCATAACTATGCGCTTTTCTATCAATTGCTCGACAGTAATTTGTTCACCAACCGTAATACTTATGCTATCTTGAGAGAAGCCTCTAGTGAAACCTATGGCCCCTGGGTCTATCTCTTATCATATTTGCTTTCAATCTACTTTATTTGCATCTTTTCTTTTTGCATCTATATTATAAAATACCAAAAATATATTTATCTTATCATACTATCTTCATTAGATCTCACTTTCGCAAGTGGCCATGAAGGGATTGACAACCCCTTTATACCGTTGGTTGCGAGTTCTCAGTTTGTTTGTGTAGGTGCGTGGGACTTTTGAGGAGCCTCCCACTGGATTGATACATTGGTTCTCAAAACTGGGGGAAATACTTACGCTACACTTTGCTGCATCACCCTCTCCTCTTCGAGGAAAACCAACGCAAGCTCAAGACGTAGCAGGGTCTTCTGATGGTCCACCCGTCTTCAATTTCTTGCCTGCCTTGGCTACACCACTGAAAGGAAGGGTCATAAAGATATGAGCATGCCATCATAAGGTGTTAACTAAGCAAGTGAAATATTCTTACCAATGGGCCATCTTAAAAGTAGGGCACTGGGTTCCGGTAGAGTTGTCGGATGATGAGTGAGAGGCACCCTGATAATTTGAGTCAGAAGGGTTAAGTGGTTTACGAATGAGACCCGCCTTTGGAAACAAGAGGATTGGATTTTGAGGCACCTCTTTGCGGCGTTTGCGAGGAGCCGGTGTATTGGGTAAGCCGGTGGCAAGGTCTCCGCCACCGCTATTCCGGGTTGTACGCCTGGCTTCGTGCTTCCTTTTCTTCAAAAGAAAATTGGGATCCATATAAGTAAGGGGATCAGAAAATCTTACTTTTCAGGTGACCCATCGAGTTTTTTGCCTTGGTAAAGGTTCTGAGTCGGAGGAGATTATGGTTACCTCTACTGCGTCTTCGTGGCTATTCTCCGGATCATCCTGAGAGGGTTCAGCGTCAATAAGTTGCATGAAGAGAAAGCCAGGAGAATCGAGTACTACCTCCGACTCATTGTTGAGGGCAGATAACTCTTCAGCGTCTTGTTTCTTCCCTTTGGCCCTTTTTGTGGCCTTGGATTTTGCTTTGGGCTTTTTAGCCGGCTTATCCTGTAGTTTCTTGCTCTAAAATGAAGAGTCGGCCTGAAGATTGCAAGTGACAATAAGGGATGTGCAGTTTATGAGAATAATGAGTAAAATAGAAAAAAATGGCTCGAAATACTTACGTTAGGAGCCGGGCTGAGAGTGCAGCTTTCAAGAGACTTGCCAAGCAAGGTCTTGGTCATTTCATTGATCTGTTCGTCTTCAAGACGAGTCTGGCTATAGCATTGTGGATCTTTAACACCACATGTATAATCATACATTATGCCGGGACGGCGGCTTAAGGGCAAGATTCTCTAGGCAACCCAGCATGGGACCAAATCGACTTCGGTTAAGCCATTGGCTAGAAAGGCCCTTATTTTTGAAAAAGTTGGCGCATACTTGGTTCTACAGCACTGATACAATCTGGGAGTGGATGTTTCGGATTAGGCCGACAGCTGTAGAAGCCCAACTGAGGGTTTTCACCCGCTGGAGAAGTGTCTTGGCAATAAAACCAAGTCTGATTCCAGTCTTTGGGGTGACTGGGAAGCGTGGCTGCGGGAAAGACAACATCTCTCCACCTCTGGATGGAAATCCCGCCAAGTTCAAGGCTGGGCCCGTCTGTCATCTCTGTCTGGCGGTTCAGATAATAAAACTATTTGAAAAGGTCAATGCTGGGTTATTCTTGAAGGTACATTTCTCAAAAAACTTGAAAATGGCATATGTTGGAGACTGAGTTAGGGCCAATGTCTTGAGGGTGAAGCTGGTAGAAGTGCAGAACGTCACATAAGAATCTTGAGACGGGCGGTGAGAAACCCTAGAACATGTGATCAGAAAAGACTATAACTTCTCCTTCTTTTGGTCGAGGCGGAACCTCAGACCCCGGAACCTGCCAGTGGATGGCATCTTTAGATGGAAAGACGCCCATGTAAAACATATTCTTGGAGGGATTTTTCCGTGACAGTGGAGACGACCCAGTCACAGGAAGTGACGGTCTTAGTCATTTTTATCAACTAAAGCCTAAGAAGGAAAGATTGAGAAGTTAATATTGTGATGGTGAGTCACCACACGGTTCAAAAGAACAAGTTTACTGTGCAAAATTGGTTGTGTAAAGGTTAACTGCTATAAAAAGGAGTGTTGGTGGGTTATATTGACATTGGATAAATGCTAGCAGATTAACAGTTCAAATTTAAGCCGTCTAGGTAGCGGCGAGTCATCAAGGCATTGTTTGAGCCGCCTATTCAACATTACTCAGGCAACTACATATCTGGAATTGGGGGAGAACTTCACTAAGTATTGAACAAACAAGTTTCACAAATCGTGCCTATATTTATGGATCTACCGTGGTTCAGAAAAGATGAAATATTGCTAAACCTAAAGTATGGTACGGGAGGAACAAACAAGCTGGGATTGAATCTCAGGCCGAAGAGATACATCTATGAATAAAGACAGATGCGGAAACTGTTACCGCGTGGTTCCAACACTATTTTGGGATTCAACTAAGCATAGATGGAAAGCAGTGATGAACTTCGGCGAGCAGCCGAGGAATGCGGATGAACTAGGGTCTGCTAATGCGGATCTAAGGCGAGAGGAGATGAATACCTGATCGAGCTGAGGAACAACGGAGGGTGATACGTCTCCAATGTATCTATAATTTTCTATTGCTCCATCCTACTTTATCTATTGTTTTGGACTATAATGGGCTTTATTTTCCACTTTTATATTATTTTTGGGACTAACCTATTAACCGGAGGCCCAACCCAGAATTGCTGTTTTTTTGCCTATTTCAGTATTTCGAAGAAACAGAATATCAAACGGAGCCCAAACGGAATGAAACCTTCGGGATCGTGATTTTCCAACCGAACGTGATCTAGGAGACTTGGACCCTACTCCAAGAAGCCTCCGAGGAGGTCACGAGGGTGGAGGGCGCGCCCCCCCTGGGCGCGCCCCCTACCTCGTGGGCCCCTCGGAGCTCCACCGATGTACTCCTTCCTCCTATATATACCTACGTATCCCCGAATAATCAGAACAGGAGCCAAAAACCTAATTCCACCGCCGCAACCTTCTGTATCCACGAGATCCCATCTTGGGGCCTGTTCCGGAGCTCCGCCGGAGGGGGCATCCACCATGGAGGGCTTCTACATCAACACCATAGCCCCTCCGATGAAGTGTGAGTAGTTTACTTCAGACCTTGGGGTCCATAGCTAGTAGCTAGATGACTTCTTCTCTCTTTTTGGATCGCAATACAATGTTCTCCCCCTCTCTCGTGGAGATCTATTCGATGTAATCTTCTTTTTGCGGTGTGTTTGTTGAGACCGATGAATTGTGGGTTTATGATCCAGCTTATCTATGAATAATATTTGAATCTTCTCTGAATTCTTTTATGTATGATTGAGTTATCTTTGCAAGTCTCTTCGAATTATCCGTTTGTTTTGGCCAACTAGATTGGTAGTTCTTGCAATGGGAGAAGTGCATGGCTTTGGGTTCAATCTTGCGGTGTCCTTACTCAGTGACAGAAGGAGTTGCAAGGCACGTATTGTATTTTTGCCATCGAGGATAACAAGATGGGGTATTTATCATATTGCATGAATTTATTCCTCTACATCATGTCATCTTGCTTAAGGCGTTACTCTGTTTTTAACTTAATACTCTAGATGCATGTTGGATAGCGGTCGGTAAGTGGAGTAATAGTAGCAGATGCGGAATCGTTTCGATCTACTTGTCACGGACGTGATGCCTATATACATGATCATACCTAGATAACCTCATAACTATGCTCAATTCTATCAATTGCTCAACAGTAATTTGTTCACCCACCGTAGAATATCTATGCTCTTGAGAGAAGCCACTAGTGAAACCTATGGCCCCCAGGTCTATTCTATCATATCAATCTCCATCACTTTATTTACTTGCTTTCCTTTTACTTTTTACTTTGCATCTTTATACCAAAAATACCAAAAATATTATCTCTATCAGATCTCACTCTCGTAAGTGACCATGAAGGGATTGACAACCCCTAATCATGTTGGTTGCGAGTAGCTATCTTTTTGTGCAGGTACGAGGGACTTGCGCATGACCTCCTACTGGATTGATACCTTGGTTCTCAAAAACTGAGGGAAATACTTACGCTACTGTGCTACATCATCCTCTCCTCTTCGGGGTAAACCAACGCAAGCTCGAGATGTAGCAAGAAGGATTTCTGGCGCCGTTGCCGGGGAGGCCTACGCAAAAGTCAACATACCAAGTACCCATCACAATCCCTATCTCTCGCATTACATTATTTGCCATTTGCCTCTCGTTTTCCTCTCCCCCACTTCACCCTTGCCGTTTTATTCGCCCTCTCTTTCCCAATCTCCTCCTCTTTTTCCCTTTGCCTTTTGTTTGCTCGTGTATTAGTTTGCTTGCTTGTCATCATGACTAGTCTTATATCCTCTCCGTTATCTCCCGAGAATGAAGTGCTAAATTTTAAACAAAAGGAGGGAGAAAATCTAAAAGAGCTTGGTATAGAATTTGCAATGCTCAAAATAGATCTACCAGGAAGCAATCTACTTTAGTTCTTTTGCGCAATTTTTATGTAGGTGCTAATCCTTGGTATAGATATATCCTTGATACAATTACCGGAGGGAATTTTTTGGGTAGCCATTCTTTTGATTCCTATAATGCTTTAATAGATTTATTTTGCTCACCTGCTCTTTTGGTTAATGGAACTATGTTAACTTTGGAGCATGTTATGCAAAGGCTTGAAATTATTGAAAACACAGTTGCTACCATTGAATCCATTGAAAATCTAGATAAAAAGATTCATAATCAAATTACTCAATATGGATCTAAGGTAGGAATGACTTTGAAAAATATTAAGGAGAAGGAACCCATGGTTAATGAAAAAATAAATCTAGACTCTACTCGAATCGATAAACTTGAGGGTATCATTACCAACTTGGGAACCGCTTTTTCTTCCGTAAAGAATACTCCTAGTCCTCCCACTAAAATTGCCAAGCTTATGTATGTTCCTAAAAATAAGGGTGATTCATCTAGTAAGGAAAATGCGGATCTTAAATCTATAAGTATTCATCCCGATCTTTTTACTATCATTAAGGAACCATTTGCTATGAATGAATTTTTCGATCTTATGCCTAAAAGTTTGATAGTTACTAGAAAGAAAGGAAATTCTAAAGGAGGTAGATGCCTCATTGAAGAATTGCCTACCAAAGATGGCAATACCTAGATCTATCCTTGCTTTTATGCCTAGCTAGGGGCGTTAAACGATAGCGCTTGTTGGGAGGCAACCCAATTTTTTTTTAGTTTTTTGTTTTTGCTTCTGTTTAGGATTAAATAATCCATCTAGATTCTGTTTAGATGGGGTTTTATCTTTTAATTAGTGTTTGTGCCAAGTTAAACCTATTTGATCTTCTTGGAAGATAGTTATT
Organism: Triticum dicoccoides; assembly: GCF_002162155.2. NCBI lineage: Eukaryota > Viridiplantae > Streptophyta > Magnoliopsida > Poales > Poaceae > Triticum > Triticum dicoccoides. The sequence goes on along the minus strand of NC_041385.1, from coordinate 785,997,288 downwards.
TGATCTTGCTGTAATTTCCAGAATCTTTGTGCTCAGTGCCCGAATTGTTAAAAATCACAGGAACGTGCTTTTGCGTTAATTCTTTTTGATGCTGATCAATAAACAAATTGCCCAGGTCGTCTAATTTTGGTAGAATTTTTTTGGGTTCCAGAAGTTTGCGTTAGTTAAAGATTACTACAGACTATTCTGTTTTTGACAGATTCTGTTTTGCGTGTGTTGTTTACTTATTTTGATGAATCTATGGCTAGTAAAATAGTTTATGATCCATAGAGAAGTTGGAATACAGTAGTTTTAACACCAATGTAAATAAATAGTGAGTTCATTACAGTACCTTAAAGTAGTCTTTTGTTTTCTTTCTCTAACGGAGCTCACGAGATTTCTATTGAGTTTTGTGTTGTGAAGTTTTCAAGTTTTGGGTGAATTCTTTTGATGGATTATGGAACAAGGAGTGGCAAGAGCCTAAGCTTGGGGGTGACCATGGCACCCCCAAGATAATCCAAGGACACCAAAAAGTCAAAGCTTGGGGATGCCCCGGAAGGCATCCCCTCTTTCGTCTACTTCCATCGGTAATTTACTTGGAGCTATATTTTTATTCACCAACATGATATGTGTTTTGCTTGGAGCGTCTTGTATTATTTGCGTATTTTATTGTTTGTTTACCACAATCATCCTTGCTGTACACACCTTTTGAGAGAGCCTTACATGAATTAAAATTTATAGAATATTCTATGTGCTTCACTTATATTTTTTCAGCTTGATAGTTTGCTCATAGTGCTTCACTTATATCTTTTGAGCGTGATAATTTTTGCTCTAGTGCTTCACTTAGATCTTTTAGAGCACGGTGGTGGATTTTTTTTAAAGAAACTTGACCTCTCATGCTTCACTTAGATTATTTTGAGAGTTGTTAATAGCATGGTAATTTGCTTAATGTTAATATACTTGGTATTCAAGATATGTGAAACTTTCTTTTGAGTGCGTTGAATACTAAGATAAGTTTGATGCTTGATAATTGTTTTGAGATATGAAGGTGATAATATTAGAGTCATGCTAGTTGAGTAGTTGTGAATTTAAAGAATACTTGTGTTGAAGTTTGTGATTCCCATATCATGCACGTATGGTGAACCGTTATGTGATGAACTCGGAGCATGATTTATTTATTGATTGTCTTCCTTATGAGTGGCGGTCGGGGACGAGCGATGGTCTTTTCCTACCAATCTATCCCCCTAGGAGCATGCGCGTGATACTTTGCTTTGATAACTTCTAGATTTTTTCAATAAGTATATGAGTTCTTTATGACTAATGTTGAGTCCATGGATTATACACACTTTTTCCCATCCTTCCACCATTGCTAGCCTCTCTAATACCGCGCACTTTTCACCGGTATCATACACCCACCATAAACCTTCCTCAAAACAGCCACCATACCTACCTATCATGGCATTTCCATAGTCATTCCGAGATATATTGCCATGCAACTTTCCACCATTCCATTTATTAAGGCACGCTCCATCATTGTCATATTGCTAGCATGATCATGTAGTTGACATCGTATTTGTGGCAAAAGCCACCTTTCATAATTATTTCATACATGTCACTCATGTTTCATTGCATATCCCGGTACACCGCCGGAGGCATTCATATAGAGTCATATTTTGTTCTAAGTATCAAGTTGTAATTGTTGAGTTGTAAGAAAAACAAAAGTGTGATGATAATCATTATTAGAGCATTGTCCCAAGTGAGGAAAGGATGATGGAGTCTATGATTCCAAGTCGGGATGAGACTTCGGACGAAAAAAAAGAGGCCATAAAAAAGAAGAGAGAAAAGGCCCAAATAAAAAAAATGAGAGAAAAAGAGAGAAGGGACAATGCTACTATCCTTTTACCACACTTGTGCTTCAAAGTAGCACCATGATCTTCATTATAGAGAGTCTCTCATTTCGTCACTTTCATATACTAGTGGGAATTTTTCATTATAGTACTTGGCTTGTATATTCCAATGATGGGCTTCCTCAAAATGCCCTAGGTCTTCGTGAGAAAGCGAGTTGGATGCACAACCACTTAGTTTCTTTTGTTGAGCTTTCATATACTTATAGCTCTAGTGCATCCGTTGCATGGCAATCCCTACTCACTCACATTGATATCTATTGATGTGCATCTCCATAGCCCGTTGATACGCATAGTTGATGTGAGACTATCTTCCCTCTTTTTGTCTTCTCCACAACCACCGTTCTATTCCACATATAGTGCTATATCCATGGCTCACGCTCATGTATTGCGTGAAGATTGAAAAAGTTTTGAAAATGTTAAAGTATGAAACAATTGCTTGGCTTGTCATCGGGGTTGTGCATGATTTAAATACTTTGTGTGGGGAAGATGGAGCATAGCCAGACTCTATGATTTTGTAGGGATAACTTTCTTTGGCCATGTTATTTTGAGAAGACATAATTGCTTTGTTAGTATGCTTGAAGTATTATTATTTTTATGTCAATATGAACTTTTGTCTTGAATCTTTCGGATCTGAATATTCATACCACGATTAAGAAGATTTACATTGAAATTATGCCATAGTATCACTCCGCATCAAAAATTCTCTTTTTATCATTTACCTACTCGAGGACGAGTAGGAATTAAGCTTGGGGATGCCTGATACGTCTCCAACGCATCTATAATTTTTGATTGCTCCATGCTACTTTATCTATTGTTTTGGACTATAATGGGCTTTATTTTCCACTTTTATATTATTTTTGGGACTAACCTATTAACCGGAGGCCCGGCCCAGAATTGCTGTTTTTTTTCCTATTACAGTATTTCAAAGAAACAGAATATCAAACGGAGTCCAAATGGAATGAAACCTTTGGGATCATGATTTTCCAACCGAACGTGATCCAGGACACTTGGACCCTACTCCAAGAAGCCTCCGAGGAGGTCACGAGGGTGGAGGGCGCGCCCCCCTACCTCATGGGCCCCTTGGAGCTCCACCGACGTATATCGGCGAACGATCAGAACAGGAGCCAAAAACCTAATTCCACCACCGCAACCTTCTGTATCCACGAGATCCCATCTTCGGGCCTGTTCCGGAGCTCCGCCGGAGGGGACATCCACCACGGAGGACTTCTACATCAACATCATAGCCCCTCCGATGAAGTGTGAGTAGTTTACTTCAGACCTTCGAGTCCATAGCTAGTAGCTAGATGACTTCTTCTCTCTTTTTGGATCTCAATACAATGTTCTCCCCCTCTCTCGTGGAGATCTATTCGATGTAATCTTCTTTTTGCGGTGTGTTTCTTGAGATCGATGAATTGTGGGTTTATGATCCAGCTTATCTATGAATAATATTTGAATCTTCTCTGAATTCTTTTATGTATGATTGAGTTATCTTTGCAAGTCTCTTCGAATTATCCGTTTGGTTTGGCCAACTAGATTGGTAGTTCTTGCAATGGGAGAAGTGCATGGCTTTGGGTTCAATCTTGCGGTGTCCTTACTCAGTGACAGAAGGAGTTGCAAGACACGTATTGTATTTTTGCCATCGAGGATAACAAGATGGGGTATTTATCATATTGCATGAATTTATTCCTCTACATCATGTCATCTTGCTTAAGGCGTTACTCTGTTTTTAACTTAATACTCTAGATGCATGCTGGATAGCGGTCGATGAATGGAGTAACAGTAGTAGATGCAGAATCGTTTCGATCTACTTGTCACGGACGTGATGCCTATATACATGATCATACCTAGATAACCTCATAACTATGCTCAATTCTATCAATTGCTCAACAGTAATTTGTTCACCCACCGTAGAATATCTATGCTCTTGAGAGAAGCCACTAGTGAAACCTATGGCCCCCGGGTCTATTCTCATCATATCAATCTCCATCACTTTATTTACTTGCTTTGCTTTTACTTTTTACTTTGCATTTTTATACTAAAAATATTATCTCTATCAGATCTCACTCTCGTAAGTGACCGTGAAGGGATTGACAACCCCTAATCACGTTGGTTGCGGAATGAAGAAGCATTGGTCCACTTGGGAAGCCAGTACCCATGGCTCATTTTTCGCGGTGACGTTTGCGCCTGCGGTCTTGGATTTGGCTTCGGGTATAACCATGGTGGTGAAATACCGGTCTTCTTTTATGACGTTCTTGGCCCATCTGACACGGAACATCGGGACCTTCTCTCCAGCGTAGCTCAGCTCCCAGATCTCCTCGATCCTTCCGTAGTATCTGTCCTTGTCGTTACCGGTGTAGGATTCCATCGTTACCCCGGAGTTCTGATAACCATCGCTCTTCATGTCCTTGGCCTCGGTGTAGAATGTGTAGCCGTTGATATCGTACGCCTCATAGGTCATCAGGTTGTGCTCGGCGCCCTGTGACAAGGCGAATATGAGTTGTTCTTCCGCGGAAGAATCCTCATGTAAAAGGTACGACAGAAGCTTTTGCTTGAACCAACGCGTGAAACATGAGTTGTGCTCTTTGAGTATATCTCCGTCCGTCCTCTGTTGGCCTCGGTCATTGTACGTCTTCTTAATAAAGGTTTTGTGCTCTATCACCCAAGGATCGACCACGTCTATGTGTTGTAGCGCGACTAGGTTTGCTCTTTCAAAGTCGGCGAGTCGACCCTCGAAGTCGACATGCATTTCGCGGCGACCCTCACGGTGACCCCATCCAGCGAGCCTGCCGAGGTGCCTGTTGACGGGCAGACCAACGGGGTTCTCGATGCCTAGATAATTCGTGCAGTAGGAAATGCACTCTTCGGTCAGAAAGCCCCTGGCTATGCTTCCTTCTGGACGTGACATGTTGCGAACGTATCCTTTGATGACACCATTCATCCTTTCGAACGGCATCATGCTATCCAGGAACGTCGGCCCGAGTTGGATGATATCCTCCACTATATGGACCAGCAGATGCACCATAACGTCGAAGAATGCGGGCGGGAAGTACATCTCAAGCTCGCATAGTATCACCACGATCTCTTCTTGTAGCCTTCTGAGTTGCCTCACGCCAATCGACTTTCGAGAGATGACGTCGAAGAAGTTGCATAGGCCAATCAGCGTTTCACGGACGTGCGCGTCCATGATCCCACGGATTGCAACTGGAAGTATCTGCGTCATCAACACGTGACAGTCTTGAGACTTCATCCCGCTGAACTTCTGCTTCGCTGGGTCTAGGTATCTGCTTATCTTCCCCGCGTAACCGTAAGGAAGTTTTACTCCTAGGAGGCAGGTGAAAAACTGCTCGATATCCTCCTGACTTAGAGTGAAGCACGCGGGAGGGTAGTCATTTCCGGTCTTCTTGGCCTTTTTGCCTTTGCGACGACTTTCTGTGTCCTGCTTCGCCTCATCATCATCATCATCATCATCATCATCATCATCATCATCATATATAGCGTGAAGCTCCTGCCTGATGCCCATTGATTTCAAGTCTGCCCTTGCTTTCGGCCCATCTTTGGTCCTCTCTGGCATGTTGAGCAGGGTACCAAGCAGACTCTCGCACACGTTCTTCGTGATATGCATGACATCAAGGCTGTGAGGCACACGGTGGATCTTCCAGTACGGCAAGTCCCAGAAAACAGACCTCATTTTCCATACCTTCAGCAGCGGCTCTGGCGCCTTTCGCTTCTTTCCCGGCTCTGGCGCCTTTTGCTTCTTTCCCGGCAGTGGGCAGTCTTTCCAATTTTTCAACAGCTTGTCTATTTCCTCGCCGCTCTTCGTACACGGGCGTTTTCGGGGTTCGGTTTCACCATCGAACAGATCCTTGCGTTTCCTCCACGGGTCATCGTCGCGAAGCCACCTTCGATGTCCCATGAACATGGTTTTTGAAGACCCGGGATCTCTATCTAGCTGGCGATACGTTGTGTCATCCATGCACCTTACGCATCTAGAAAATCCGTGGACTACCTGCCCCGCAAGATATCCGTAACCGAGATAGTCGTGCACCGTCGTGAGCAGTGCGGCTCTCATAGGGAAATATTCTTTCTCTGCGGCGTCCCACGTATTGGCTGGCGTTTTCCACAGCGTGTCAAGCTCCTCTTTCAGCAGCCCCAGATACAGATTGATGTCGTTCCCTGGTCGTTTCGGCCCTTCAATTAGCATACTCATCTGAATGTACTTCCTCTTCATGCACAACCAGGGGGGAAAGTTGTACATCCACACAAACACAGGCCAGGTGCTATGTGTGCTTCTCTGGCTGCCAAACGGATTGACTCCATCGGTGCTCGCGCCCAGCACGATGTTCCTTGGATCGTTCCCAAATTCTGGGTATTCGAAGTTCAACGCTTGCCACTGGCTCGCATCCTTAGGGTGACTCAGCATCTTGTCTTTTTTATCTATCTCCAGATCATTTGCGTCATCTTCTCGCTTCTTCTCCTCCCTATCCGCGTGCCAATGCAGGAGCTTTGGTACCTTAGGATCCGCGAAATACCGCTGCAGACGAGGAGTGATCGAAAAGTACCACACCACTTTTCGAGGAGCTTTCTTCCTCTTCTTGTATCGAGTGACACCGCACACCGGACATATGGTAGACTCCGCGTGCTCGTCCCGATAAATGATGCAATTGTTCATGCACACATGGTATTTCACGTGCGGTAAATCCAGAGGACACACGATTTTCTTCGCCTCCTCGAAACTGGTCGGGCACTTGTTCCCCTTGGGAAGACGTTCGTGCCAGAATGACATGTTCTCGTCGAAGTGCGTCGGTCATTTTGTGTTTTACCTTCATCTCCAGAGGCATGAGCGTTACTTTCAGGCGGGTATCCTCGGGCCTGCATCCTTCATACAATGGAGTAACCGCGTCTAACTCAAGTTGATCCATCTTGGCTTTCTCTCGGGCGGCAGCTCTTGCGTTATCCGTCTGCTTGAGAAGCAGCTCTTGAATATGAGGGTCTTGCACCCAGCCCATCGATGGTCCAGCGTCGTCTGCTCCGCCGGCATCATCATCATGTCCTGCATCTACTACATGATGACTGTGTACAGCATCACCGTCGTGATCATCTCCTGGGGATTCTTCGTCTTCTCGCCCCCCCCCCCCGAGTCGCGGTGGTTGTCTTGCTGCCCTTCCTCATTTCTTGCCCGGCCCCCATGGACGACTTCGTAGTCATCTTCATCACCTTGCCACCGATAGCCATCCATGAAACCACGCAAGAGCATGTGGTCCCGCACCTGCCCGGAATCCGGGTCCGCAATAAGGCTATTCAGCTTGCATCTTCGACACGGACATCTTATCTCCGTCTCATTCTTTTGAAGCATCTCGGCCTTCGCGGACCTCAAAAACCTATTCACGATGCCTTCGGTCATCGTGCGGACCATGGTCGCCTACGGGGTAGAGCAAAACGATATTTTAGAACCAAGAAAAAATTTGGCATGACTTTCCCTAAAAATAGGACCAAAAAGAATGCTTAATGCCAAAATTCTCGCCGAAACGGAAATGAATCAACATTCCGGCAACATATTGGCAACTATCGCATTTCAAATACCGGTACACCTCCGAACACAAACACATATGCAACACCACAAACATATGCAACACCACGAACATACATAGATCTAGCTAGGCCATAAAAAGTGCATGTGCACATTGTTGTAGGGAGAACAACATAAATATAGCTTCCCCCCTTACTTACCTAGCAAAACAAGGTAACTTAACCACTTAATTTGAATGAATCTATGGTGGAAATGAGGTGAAAAAGAGGAGGCACCCGAGACAAGGAGGAGGCGGTGGAGAGAATGAAGTGGGGAGAAAGTGAGTGTGGGAGGAGAGGCTGCACAAAATATCTTGTTGCTACCCACTTACTAATGGCGCACCAGCAACAAATGCGCCATTAGTAATCCAGGTTACTAATGGCGCACCCCCTGTTGATGCGCCATTAGTAGTTTTGCAAAAAAAGGAATAAAAACAATAATAAAAAAAATAACATTAGTGGCGCACCTTCTGCTGGTGCGCCATTACTAGTTACAACTAGTAATGGCGCACCACCAGTGGATGCGCCATTAGTATGTTTGGACAGGCGCACTAGTTCAAAAAAAATTGGTACTAATGGCGCACCATGGGCAGGGTGCGCCATTAGTAGTTTCAACACTAATGGTGCATCAGGAGGTGGTGCGCCATTAGTATATACTAATGGCGCACCACATGTCTGGTGCGCCATTAGTGTCAATTCCATCTATAGCCCTTTTCCTAGTAGTGGCTATCGTTTTGTGCAGGTACGAGGGACTTGCCCATGACCTCCTACTGGATTGATACCTTGGTTCTCAAAAACTGAGGGAAATACTATGCTACTGTGCTGCATTATCCTCTCCTCTTCGGGGAAAACCAATGCAAGCTCGAGACGTAGCAGAGGGGCTCCGCATTTTCTGGACAGAATCAGGTTGATGCAGTGGCCAGATCAGAGTTACTGTGGAGGTCGACTGCGGCGGAGGAGCGCCTGAGGCTTCGGTTGTGCGTGGAGGAAGAAGAAGAGAAAGAGGTAGGGGTAAAAGGAGAAAAGGAACCCCCCCATGCTATTTATAAAGGGAAAAGTGAACAGTAAATAGCAAGCATGGGGATCGAGGAGGCATGATCATTATCTTCACCACAAAGGTGCCTTGATTCTCAGAATGGAGGATCAATGTGAAGATCCGTTGTGATGTCATAAGAGTTTTTTCTGAAATTTATACAGTTACGTCATCTCTCTGTTATGGCGGGTTATATAGAGCTTTTCAAATCAAGAGTTGAGGAAATTCAAAGAGTTACTGATTGAAGATTGCAGATACAAGATTGAAGATTGACATGAACAAGTTCAAATAAATCTTGGGCCTAATGTTGGGGATATAACTCCGAGGAGTGACCCGGCCAAGAGGGGCCAGGTTACACCATTGACGACTTAACATGAGGAAGGAGCAAGTAGGCCTAAGAGGACGAAGTGTAGAGATGGCGGCTCATAGGAGTGGGCCTTGCAAGAGCCCAAGTCCCGGACATGTGAACTTCCATATTGTGGCTTGTCTGTTAAGGCAAGGTAATTAAGAAACCAGCCCGATCGCGTTGTGTGATCCGGCTCGGACTCTTGTAAGCCGCTGGGCTTTGATCTGTGTATATAAAGGTGAGACCCAGCGGCGGGTTAAGGGGAGAAAAAACAATCAATCTAGAGCTAGGTCAAGCGTATTCGCTCCATTGTAATCGAAACTCAAGCAATACAATTAGAAGCAGGATGTAGGCTTTTACCTCATTGTGAGGGGCCGAACCTGGGTAAATCCTTTGTGTCCTTTGTCTCGTTCAACCCCTTCGAGCTAACCTACGTCGCGATGGCTCCACACCTAAGGCCTTTCACAAAGGCATCTGCCGTGACAAAACCACGACAGGGCTTCCCATTTTTGAGACTGATTGTCAGGCAGTGACTTGTAGAGATTTTGATCCCTCACACGGATGGGAACCCTCCCTGCTTCGTCAAGCAAAATTCCTGTAGAAAAAAGAGAGGACATGAATGGTGAATGGTTTCTCCACCGCTTCTTGATGCAAAGACAGAGGACAACACAAAGTCAGTAGTTAGTTTGTAGGCATCCAACCTTTTTTTGTAGGCATCCATCCAGTGCCAGATCCATTCACATCATATCGCTCGACTAAAATTCAAATATGAAATATGCATGGACTTCATCTTGCACATTATTTTCATTTCTAGTAGAGAGTTTTCTCTTCCAGGTACAACTTGCTATTGATGGATTATAGATGCGCTTAGGCCCATATAAGACAATAATCCTTGGTTAATCTCTAAGGCCCATGCATGTGTACGGCAAACGGTGGGAAGTGTGGGAAGTTTAGTACCATACTGCTACAGTAAGAAGAGTGAGACCTCTTTATAAAGGCTGCTCTACCACTTGCTATTGGGAGCTTGGGATTAGGAGCTGTCCACGCGCGCTCCTCCGCCGCCCGCCTTGCCTCGCCATGACGCGTGCGCGCCGCGTGTTGCGGGTTGCAGGAATGAACTGAGCCAAAGCTTATTTTTGCCTGTCAGGAATGGTTAATTAATTGTTAGTTAATTAATGAGTCGCTTACAGAAGCGCCATTGTCCAAGACGTTGGACCGTGGGCTGTTCACGCACTCGGTTATGGGCCTGGCCCAGGCCCATCTACCTGACTTCCTATATAAGAAGGCGCTGGCCAGTGGAGTGAACCCTAACTCAGTTCACTCACTCCCTCTCGCACATCTCTAGTCATTGAGGGAGTCCCGGATTAGGGGGTGTCCAGATAGCCGGACTACCATCATCGGCCGAACTATCATCGACCGGACTATCATCATCATCGACCGGACTCCAAGACTATGAAGATACAAGATTGAAGACTTCGTCCCGTGTCCGGATGGGACTTTCCTTGGCGTGGAAGGCAAGCTTGGCGATACGGATATGTAGATCTCCTACTACTGTAACCGACTCTATGTATCCCTAGCCCTCTTCGGTGTCTATATAAACCGGATGGCTCTAGTCCGTAGGACACAACAACAACAACAACAACAACAACCATTACAATCATACCATAGGCTAGCTTCTAGGGTTTAGCCTCCTTGATCTCGTGGTAGATCCACTCTTGTAAACATCCACAATATCAATATCAATCAAGAAGGACGTAGGGTTTTACCTCCATCAAGAGGCCCCGAACATGGGTAAAACATCGTGTCCCTTGTTTCCTGTTACCATCCGACTAGACGCACAGTTCGGGACCCCCTACCCGAGATCCGCCGGTTTTGACACCGACATTGGTGCTTTCATTGAGAGTTCCTCTGTGTCGTCACCGATAAGCTTGATGGCCTCTTCAATCGACAACGACGCAGTCCTAGGTGAGACTTTTATCCCCAGACAGATCTTCGTATTCGGCGGCTTTGCACTGCGGGCCAACTCACATGGCCATCTGGAGCAGATCGAAAGCTACGCCCTTGGCCGTCAGGTCGGGTTTGGAAGCCTAAACTTCACGGCCGATATCCGCGGGGACTTGATCTTCGATGGATCTGAGCCACAGCCGAGCGTGCCGCGCTGTCACGATGGGCACGACCTAACTCTGCCGCCGGACAGCACCTTGGAGGCCGCACACGAATCCGCTCCGACCCATAGTCCAGAGCCGATCGCTCAGATCGAGGATGGATGGCTGGACACCGCCTCGGGAGCTGCAACTTCTACGGCGATGGAGCCGAACACTTACCTTGTCCCGCATAAAGCTCATGACTCCGAGGTGCCGGACTCTCTGCCGGACTCCGAACCTCCTGCGCCCCTGCCAGTCGAATCCGACTGGGCGCCGATCATGGAATTCACCGCTGCGGACATCTTTCAGCACTCACCCTTCGCGATATCTTAAATTCGCTGAAGCATCTCTCGCTATCCGGAGAGCCCTGGCCGAACTACGGCCAGGATGGTTGGGACGCGGACGACGAAGAAATTCAGAGCCCACCCACCACCCACTTCGTAGCCACCGTCGACAATCTAACCGACGTACTCGACTACGACTCCGAAGACATCGACGGTATGGACGACGATGCCGGAGACTATCAAGAACCAGTGCCTACAGGACACTGGAAGACCACCTCGTCATACGACATATATATGGTGGACACCCCAAAAGATGGGGACGGCGAAGAAGCAACGGAGGCCGATTCCTTAAAGAAACAGCCCAAGCGCCGACATCAGCGGCGCCACTCTAAATCCCGCCACAACAAGAATAGAGATTCCGGCACAGGAGATAATAACACCCCAGAAAGTGCCGAAGACAACCCCCTCCAGCACGATCCAGCACAAGAGGAGGCAGAAGCAAGCCCTCACGAGAGGGCGGCAGACGAAGAGGTCGAGTATGATAATTACTTACCTCCCTCCAGAGACGAGGCAAGCCTCGACGATGACGAATTCGTCATGCCTGAGGATCCCGTCGAACAAGAGCGTTTCAGACGCAGGCTAATGGCCACGGCAAACAGCCTAAAGAAAAAGCAGCAACAGCTTCAAGCTGATCAAGACCTACTGGCCGACAGATGGACCGAGGTCCTCGCGACCGAAGAGTATGAACTCGAACGCCCCTCCAAAAGTTACCCAAAACGCATGTTGCTCCCCCGACTAGAGGAGGAAGTGTACAAACTTGCATCACCAGCGCACAATACGGCAGACCAACCACCTCGTGGCTGCGACAGAGAGGCGTGCAAGCCCTCCACCAAAACCGTACCCCGGCACCGCTCAAAAAGCCTGAAGCCACGGGGGAACGCGCCGGACTTGCGGGGTATATTGGAGGACAAGGCAAGACAATCCAGATCTAGCTATGGATCACGTGGGCGCCCCAAGACCCACGACGAATACCGTCGTGCCGGATACAACTACTCCGGCTGGGCCGAACACAGCAGACAACGCTCTCTCGAGCTACGTCACAATATTGCTCAATACAAAGGCGCCGCGCACCCACTATGCTTCATTGACGAAGTAATGGATCATCAAATCCCTGAAGGGTTTAAACCCGTTAATATCGAATCCTACGATGGCACAAAAGACCCCGCGGTTTGGATTGAGGATTATCTCCTCCATATACATATGTCCCGCGGCGACGATCTTCACGCCATCAAATATCTCCCGCTCAAGCTTAAAGGACCAGCTCGGCATTGGCTTAACAGCCTGCCCGCAGAGTCAATTGGATGCTGGGAAGACCTGGAAGCCGCATTCCTCGACAACTTCCAGGGCACGTATGTGCGACCACCGGACGTAGATGACCTAAGCCACATAATCCAGCAGCCAGACGAATCGGCCAGGCAATTCTGGACACGGTTCTTAACAAACAAAAAATCAAATCGTCGACTGTCCGGATGCAGAGGCCCTCGCTGCCTTCAAACATAACATCCGCGACGAGTGGCTGGCCCGGCACCTAGGACAGGAAAAGCCGAAATCCATGGCAGCCCTCACATCACTCATGACCCGCTTCTGTGTGGGAGAGGATAGCTGGCTAGCTCGCAGCAACAACCTCAGCAAAAACGCTGGCAGTCCGGATACCAAGGACCGCAATGGCAGGTCACGTCGAAACAAAAACATATGCCGCATTAACGGCGACAGCAATGAGGATACGGCAGTCAACGCCGGATTCCGAGGCTCCAAGCCCGGTCAACGAAAGAAGCCATTCAAAAGAACCACTTCGGGCCCGTCCAATTTGGACCGAATACTCGACCGCTCCTGTCAAATACATGGAACCCCCGAAAAGCCAGCTAACCACACCAACAGAGATTGTTGGGTATTCAAGCAGGCAGGAAAATTAATCGCCGAAAACAATGACAAGGGGCTACACAGCGATGACGAGGAAGAGACCCGGCCGCCGAAGAACAGAGGACAAAAGGGATTCCCCCCTCAAGTTTGGACGGTAAACTTGAAATACGCAACGCATATACCCAAGAGGGAGCGGAAGCGTGCACTAAGGGATGTATACGCGATGGAGCCAGTCGCCCCAAAATTCAACCCATGGTCATCTTGCCCGATCACTTTCGATCGAAGAGACCATCCGACCAGTATCCGCCATGGCGGATTCGCCGCATTGGTTTTAGACCCAATCGTCGATGGATTTCACCTCACGAGAGTCCTGATGGACGGCGGCAGTAGCCTGAACATGCTTTATCAGGATACAGTGCGAAAGATGGGCATAGACCCTTCAAGGATTAAACCTACAAAGACAACCTTCAAAGGCGTCATACCAGGTGTCGAGGCCAGTTGTACAGGCTCAGTTACACTGGAAGTGGTCTTCGGATCCCCGGATAATTTCCGAAGCGAGGAGTTAATCTTCGACATAGTCCCATTCCGTAGTGGCTATCACGCTCTGCTCGGACGAACCGCGTTCGCAAAATTCAACGCGGTGCCGCATTATGCATACCTTAAGCTCAAGATGCCAGGCCCTCGTGGAGTCATCACGGTCAATGGAAACACGGAACACTCCCTCCGAACGGAGGAACATACATCGGCTCTCGCGGCAGAAGTACAGAGCAGCCTTTTGAGGCAATTTTCGAGTCCGGCCGTTAAACGACCGGACATGGCCAAACGCACCCGGAGCAACATCAACCAAGACCACCTGGCACGTTTCGAGCACGCGTAGCAATGCGGCCTCAACCCCAGCCCTCGCACAATTGTAAGACAAACTCTCCGCGTACATAATTACGCCCTGGAGATACCATGGGCATAGGGGGAGAGGCACAACCACAACAGACACAGAGTGTGGTTCGACCACACCAGGGGCTCCCAAGTGTGTCCCTTTTTTTATCTTTTATTTCTCTCTTTTTTATATAGAACTCTGTCCAGCGGCGAACCTGCCAAACTCATGATGCAACAGCCAGGGAGGGACAAAGGCTGCGACGAACACTCAGGTGGTCTCCATTACGAGCATTAAATTTGTTAAATACACCATTCCACGGCCTACCCCTGGAGGGAGACGCCTTTAATTCGTCCAATCCCTTGCTTTCCGCACTATTTGTATCATTCCGCACTCATAGCAAATCTTCTCGAATAAAATGCAGCATTTTTTGCCCATAATTGCATTACCTTATATATATATGTTCATTTACGACATGTTGCATCCATACATTTTGGTACGGCCAAATACACCAAGGGCTTATGTTCCCCGCATTATGGTGTGATAAAGTCCGCACACTTTCACAAGTGCGGCACCCCGAACTTATAGCATTATATGAATCGGCTCCGAATCATGTCTTGGGTCGATAGTTGGGTTTGCCCGGCTCCCATGTTTGGCACCTTACGTTCCGTTCTATCGGCTAAGGTAGCACTGGGAGAACCACTGCGATTGCGCCCCGGTTGAGCCGGGTTAACGCCTCAGTGGAGAAAGCTAAAACTGACTGTCATGATAAGGCGAGAGACTGGTCGCTGTTCGAGAGGTCTTTTCGGGTCCTTAAAGACCTACGCCGCTTCGAGCGAAGTACCGGATAATGTCCGACGAAGGCGTGGATAGCGCCCCGAATTCGGTCTTCCGAATACTAGGGGCTTCGCCGAAATTTAAAATTATAGAATTCTATAGCTAAGTGAGAGTGTTCAAGCACTATAAGTCTGGTTGCCTTGTTCGTTGTGTTGAGCGCCTCCCTAGATGGACCCAAAAATGGGAACAAGAGTGCTCAAGTTTATCCCGAACACCCCAGCACTCGTGGCATGGGGGCTGAAGCCGACGACTTGCCATCTCTCAGATTTAATAACAGGCCGCACAGAAGGTAATATTTTAAATTAACAAGCGTTGCTTAGCGCATATGAACAAAGTTTTCAGCGCACAGGATAACACATTGCGAATTTACTCAATAATTACATCCCTGGGGCACTCATCCGCAATCTTGCGGGCACCCTTCAAGACAGTCTTATAGTACATCTCGGGCGTACGATATTCCTTGCCCGCTGGTGGCGCGTCAGTGATTAGCTTCTCCGCATCCAGCTTGCCCCAATGCACCTTTGCGCGGGCAAGGGCCCGATGAGCACCTTCAATACAGGCAAAGCGCTTGATAACCTCCACCCAGGGGCACGCATCCACCAACCGTCGCACGAGGCCGAAGTAGCTCCCAGGCATGGCCTCTCCAGGCCATAGCCGGACTATGAGGCCCTTCATGGCCTGCTCGGACACCTTGTGGAGCTCGACCAGCTGCTTCAGCTGGTCGCTAGGGGGCACCGGATGGCCGGCCTCAGCATACTGGGACCAGAAGACCTTCTCCGTTGAGCTCCCCTCCTCGGCTCGGTAGAATGCGGCGGCATCAGACACGCTGCGAGGCAGATCTGCAAACCCCCTTGGAGAGCTCCGAATTCGGGTAAGTAACACGTAATTTGCATTCACATGCTTGCTTTGCATGGAAAATGCCTTACCCGCCGCTATCTTCCTCACCAACTCAATCTCCTGAAGGGACTTATGGGCATAGGCCTTGGCAGTTTTGGCACTTTCGAGAGCCGAGGCAACCTCGGACTTTTGAGTCTTTGAGTCACGCTCCAAACTCTCATGCTTTTCCATGAGAGCCTGGAGCTCTTGCCGAACCACCGCCACCCGCGCCTCCTGCTTTTCTCGCTCTGCCCGTTCCGCGGCCGCATTGCGTTCGGCCGCGGACACGGCCTCCTTCAAGGTCGCCACCTCGTTCGTGGCCCCTGTAGTACCCATGTTATCCTTGTTATTTTTTGTTGCAACCTAAATCCTTTTTTGTAAGGTACAAGTTCAAAGAGGTGTTACTCACCTTCTTTGTCCTGGAGCTGCTTCTTGGCGCGGCCGAGCTCTTGCTCGGACCGCTCGAGCTCCTGCTTCAAAGCACCGACCTCCGCAGTCAGTGCGGCAGAGGTCAGCAGCGCAGCCTGCAACCCATATTGACATAATTTTTCAGCAACCCTGCGTATATCTTCTTTTTTTTCAGATCCTCAGTCCGGCTTTTCTTTCCGAACACCGAACCGAGCATCAGGGGCTACTGTCTATGCGGTATTACATTGCATATTTTTAACTTCTTACCTCAAAGCCTGATAGAAGGCTATTGCAGGCTTCGGTCAGCCCGCTCTTGGCAAGCTGTACCTTCTGAATCACCGCACTCATAATTGTGCGGTGTTCTTCCTCGATGGAAGCGCTTTGCAGCGCCTCCAACAAATTGTCCGGCGCCTCCGGTTGAACGGAAGCTGCCAGCGTCACGGTCTTGCCCTTCGTGCGAAGGGGCCGTTGGCCGGACTCCGGAACCACTGCGGGTTCTGATGTGGAGTCCGGCGCAAAGTCCGGGAGGCCGCCTTGTGGCGCCTCCGGAGCCTCCCCCTGATGGGTCCCTTCTTGGGATCCCACCTCGGCGTCCTCGGTGTCGCGAGGGGTGGAGGCGGTCGGGGTGGAGTCTACATCCGACGGAGCCAACGACCCGCTCGATGAAGCGGGGAGATCATCATTGGCCGGACTACAGGCAGCATGCGGCATCAGAATGACACTATGTGACGCAGAAAAAGAAATTATAAATCATTCAGGAATCCGGATACTTACGATCTCGCCGGAGGCCTGGCCCTTGAAGGCCATTCTTCCTCGCCAACGTTGATGTTGGCGGAGCTGTCCGGGGGAATAGTCCTTCCCCTCTTAGACCCTTCGGCCTCCCCTGTTGGGGAAGCCTTCCTCTTCCTCTCTCCCTCCTCTGGGAGAGAGTCCTCTTTCTCCTCCTCGTTTTCGGGGGAGGAGTCCGCCCCGGAGTCGTCGGACACCTGAAAACGGGAACTCTTTCGAGCACCCGTGGCCTCCTTCTTGGCCTTCTTCTC
Source organism: Triticum dicoccoides (assembly GCF_002162155.2). Lineage (NCBI taxonomy): Eukaryota > Viridiplantae > Streptophyta > Magnoliopsida > Poales > Poaceae > Triticum > Triticum dicoccoides. Next base: position 785,980,078 of record NC_041385.1, on the reverse strand, counting down.
CGGCACCACGTGCGGTGCCGGAACCAGCAGCCTCGCTAGATGGGCGTCTACTGGGTTTTCTGGCATAGGAGCCGGACAAATAATCTGCTCCGCCTTCCTCATCTAGTCCTGTCAAAGGAAAAGGGGAAATTAAAACCCGCATAGAGTCAAACTATGAAAAGCAAGTGTCCCGTAAAGGGGTAGAATCACTTACCTCGTCGGCTTGACGCTGCGAGCGAAATCCGCGATCTTCAGTCGCGGATGCGGGGGCTTCGGCGCCCTTAAGCAGCACCCTCCAGGCGCCTTCGTACGTCGTGTCGAAGAGCCCGCTCAGCGCCTGGTGCTGCTCCGGATTGAAATCCCACAGATTGAATGCCCGCTCCTGGCATGGGAGAATCCGGCGGACGAGCATGACTTGGACCATGTTAACCAGCCTGAGCTTCTTCACCAGCTTCTGGATACAGGCTTGGAGTCCCGTCAGCTCCTCCGAACTACCCCACAGCAAGCCCTTCTCTTTCCAGGAGGTGAGCTGCGTGGGGATACCAGATCTGAACTCGGGGGCCGCCGCCCACGTAGGTTCGCGCGGCTCGGTGATATAGAACCACCCCGATTGCCACCCCTTGACGGATTCCACGAAGGCCCCTTCGAACCAAAGGACGTTGGGCATCTTGCCCAACATGGCGCCTCCGCACTCCGCTTGAGTGCCCTTCACTACCTTCGACTTCACATTGAAGGTCTTGAGCCACAAGCCGAAGTGGGGCTGGATGCAGAGGAAGGCCTCGCACACGACGATAAACGTCGAGATGTTGAGGATGAAGTTCGGCGCCAGATCTTGGAAATCCAGGCCGTAGTAGAACATGAGCCCCCGGACAAAGGGCTGAAGTGGAAAGCCCAGTCCGCGGAGGAAGTGGGGAAGAAAAACGACCCTCTCATGGGGCCTGGGGGTGGGGATGAGCTGCCCCTCGTCGGGCAATCGATGCGCAATGTCGCCGGACAGGTAGCCGGCGCTGCGCAGTCTTTCGATGTGCTCCTCCGTAACGGAGGAGGTCATCCACTTGCCTCCCGCTCCAGACATGACTGGGGAAGGTTGAGACGAGATGTGCGGGCTTGGGCGCTGGAGCTCGAGTGCGCGGAGATGGATAAGCAAAGGAGGAAGAAGGCGTAGGTGAAAAGGTGAATCCTTATCCCTTATATGGGCGGGTGAAGTCTACGCGTCCCCCACCGGCCTGGTAAAACTCGCTTATCCCCCAAGCGTCGCCATCAATGGCGCGGTTGGGTTACCCACGTCCGTTTTGATGAGAATCCCGGATTAAGGGGGAACACGATCTCTGCTTCGACAAGACGTGCCAAGGAAACCGCTTCGCTAAATGCGCTGAGGTGGTAGAGTAAAAAACGATTCAAGTAATGGATTGGTAGTGGCGTGATGTCATGCCGCAAAAAACGTCAGCAGATTGAACTTGTGTATATATTATTCTCTCTACGGTGGAATGTGGAATTTATTTTGCAGAGCCGGACACTATCTTGGTGTTCACAATCTTCTATCATTCGGAGGAGGAACCCGCCTTGCAATGCCAAGCAATATACGCGCCGAACTTATCGTCATTGAAGCCTGGTTCAGGGGCTACTGAGGGAGTCCCGGATTAGGGGGTGTCCGGATAGCCAGACTACCATCATCGGCCGAACTATCATCAGCCGGACTATCATCATCATCGACCGGACTCCAAGACTATGAAGATACAAGATTGAAGACTTCGTCCCGTGTCTGGATGGGACTGTCCTTGGCGTGGAAGGCAAGCTTGGCGATACGGATACGTAGATCTCCTACTATTGTAACCGACTCTATGTAACCCTAGCCCTCTCCGGTGTCTATATAAACCGGATGGCTCTAGTCCGTAGGACACAACAACAACAACAACAACAACCATTACAATCATACCATAGGCTAGCTTCTAGGGTTTAGCCTCCTTGATCTCGTGGTAGATCCACTCTTGTAAACATCCACAATATCAATATCAATCAAGCAGGACGTAGGGTTTTACCTCCATCAAGAGGGCCCGAACCTGGGTAAAACATCGTGTCCCTTGTTTCCTGTTACCATCCGCCTAGACGCACAGTTCGGGACCCCCTACCCGAGGTCCGCCGGTTTTGACACCGACAGTCGTCATCTACTGTTCCAGCGATCCCATCCCGACGACCGCGTGCACGGTTGGTCGCGAGAGTAGGTGCCTCCAGAACCCTGTCATTCGAGATCCTGCTTGGGAGCACGGCAATAAGGTTTTTGGGGAGCGTCTCGACGCGACTGCTCCCGATCCGTCCCCGTCTCCATTTGCCTCTTCTTCCACTACTTCCCCTGCGTCAACTCCTCGGCTGGCGACGAAGCCGCCAAGAAGAAGGCCTCGGCCGATGCCGAGGCTGCAGCTGCTGCCACCGCGTTGGCCTGGCCAACTGGAGGGTATGACTCGTTCATCCCCTATTTGCTCGTACATGTGCTGGCCGTATATATGTTGCCACAGTTGCTCTATGCAAGTAGCAAAACAACACGAAGCAGAGGAGCAACAACGACGGTGACGACTCCACTCCGCAGGGACTCTGGCTGGAACGCTTATCCTAACTCGCAAACAAGGGATCCACGGCAATCAAGCAAACACGGCACAGCCTGCAAACTGGCATGACATGCCAGGTCAGTACATTGAATGTACTTGCAAGCTCACAACAACCAGAAGCAATCAAGACAAACAACAATATGGCATTTACAGGTTAAACAATGAGAACATGATATCACTAGAACAACATCAGATGGGCATGGCATGAACATGTTGAACATAACACATCTAGCATCATATGAAATGAGCATGACAATGCTACTCATGATATGCGTAGGATGATACTACATGCAACAGGTTTAACCTATCATGAACCAACTTACTCTAATCGGAGGTTACCTCGTAACCATCACATGCATCACTTACCACCACGGACATCACACGATCATCTTAGGATCCAATCAAGCTTGGTATGAACCATGACGTAGTAATCATTACATGACCACAAGGAGCTTGATCTTTACCCACGACTCTCGCATAACACCACAAATATCCACCAACTTGGTATCCATGATACCACTGTGATCCTCTCATGATCACATAAAGAACAACCAACTTCTCTCATCATCGAACCAAGGTTGTTATCAATCAAGTTATTATTATTACTATTGACCCATAGTGTGACCTACTACGAACTGGGCTCTTATCCACGGGCACGGCTATCGATATATTATACACACTCTGCATAGGTTAGTACATTGGACCCACACCACGGGACCCATGGCCTCTTACCCATTCGGGTGGACCAACGGCGTTCCGACAAAACTGATCTATTGTCTTGACACTATCCCAGCCACTCTGACAAACTCCCCTTTGGGCTATGTCATGGGTGGCCCCGATGTCACCTCGCGACACCCAACAGCCACCGTCGTGGCAAAATATATACAGTCCGAAACGGGGACAAACGTGTGCAAACAACTCAGGCACACAAGGTTACACCGCCTACTAGGCCAGGGCAGCGCGCGTACATAACCTTCCCTAGTTGGAGGCACCAGCGAGAGGCATGACTATAGACCACATTAGAGCCTTCCAATAAAAGACGAATGTGGTTGCACTGGTTAGTTCGATTTGATGGCACTATGACTCAGCCAACAGATGCTCAACTTCGATTAATATCCGGGTAAACTTGAATGAAATGAGTTGAGTCATGACAATGTAACCCGATGAACTGAACATGAACAACATGAATATGAATGGGAAAGCATAATCATGGAGTATAGCATCAACAACATGCAAACAATTAATCCACTAGATGCGAGCATGACATAGAGATGAGCATGAACAATATCAGTATAACAGATGATCAAGATGCATGCAGGCATATCATCAACATTAGCATGAACTAACTTCAAGAACTAACCATGAGCATAATGCTACTAACAATTACTCAATAGCTAGCAATATGCACATGGACAGAGTATAAGAATAAGCATGTAATAGGATCATATAAAGTATTCAAAAAAATATTAACATGCACAAAATATTTAAATATTCAAGTAGGAACCAAGAACATTGCAAGAACGTCATGCAAGTGGCCGTCGTGGCTTGCCTGGGGTGGAAGAAATCACCGGGGAGAAGTGCGAAGCATTAGCGGCAAGATTCGCCGAAAACAGTTCTCTCTCAGAGGGGGTTGTTTCAGGCAAGGGCAAAATGGTCATTTTCACAGTGTGAAAACATTATGAAAATGGTACCAACATGACAGGCTCGACGAGACAAAAATGTGACACTTGGATTCACCTCAATCGAAGTTAGGAGCGCGAAGATATGGGAGGTGGAAGGTCAGGGACTATTCTGTAAAAGGAATATTCACCAACGGGTCCCTGGCGGGCTAAACAAAAAACACCTTCAGCGGGAACACGTCTTCTGCACAGGAAAGCGCACTCTCAGACAAAGTAAGAGGAAAGTAAATTTTCTTCAGAAGAAAACATATTCTGAGACTGCGTTTCCACTTAACCTAGCGCCTAGGCCCGGGCAGGGTCAACGCCTGAGACGTCGACATGTGGGGTCGAGGAGAGAGAGGGGGCCGGTCTGGCCAGATTGTCGCCCTCATCCTCGCTGCCCCAACCAGAAGCATAGGATAGGGGAGGGCACGACGCCGGTGACTGCCCCGGCGGCTCCGGCAGTCCCTAGCCGAGCCGAGGCCACCGGCAAGACCGGCAAGGAGCACCACATCCATCCTGCCAGGACATGGACGCCGAGGTGGAGTGGGACATCGGCTTCTTCGCGTGCAAGTAGGAGGACAGGGACGTCGTCGTCCGGCGGGTCCCGAAGGTACAAGCGGTCCCCGACGGAGTTCTGGCTACTGGCAAACTCAGTGGGCCGACTCACGCCCGCCTGGGCCACCCATCCTTGCCGTCCAGCTCTCAACCGAGCAGGACACAAGAAGTGGCGGGCGGTGGCTTCGGGCGAACTTGGGCACGTGGCCACGGGCACTCCGGCGATGAAACAAGTGGAGGGGAAAGTGAGCCGGAGTGGGGGTGACCTACTGGCGGAGGAGAAGAGGGGGGAGGAGCTCTGCCTGGCCAGAATCGAGGTAAGACCGACGACGGCCATGGTGGCCAAGAAGAGGAGGAGGGAGCTCCGGTGGTCAGGGAGGGCCGTGGAGAGGATTGAGAGGTGCGGAGGGGCTCGAGGAGGCTTATTATAGCACCGGGGAGGCTTCAGGAGGGCTCGGGAGAGCTCGGGATAGCCAACAATGGAGGTCAGAGCAGCTGCAGGTCATGTGCGCAGCTGCCGGCACGCGACGACAATGAAACAGGAGAGGGGCAAAGCACAGGGCGATGAAATCAATCACAGGGGAGCTACTAGACATGGATGAGCGTCGAGACGAGGAGGAAGAGGGCGGCTACAGGGCACGCGGTCGGCCAGAGCGCGTGATTTGGCTGGTCTACCCCGTGGTCACCTCATGAACTGGCGCATGTTGTGCGCTCTGTCCAGGAAAATCATGTCCAGTAGATGGACCTTGCTACCGTTAGTGAAAACGAAGAAAGAATTTGGTCCAGGGGCAAAGAAGAGATTAGCACCGAGCTCTTAACATTTCAGCAACAACTTGTTTGATGTGAATTGTGAGAACTAGAACAGTGGAATAACTCTGGGCTTTGTCCTAGCTTGATCACAAGCTATGGTAACTGTGCTGGCCAAATATCAGACGAAATGGAGGAGTCTAGATGAGGGTTGCTGTAGAACGTGACCCATTGGTCCAATTTGGATATTTTGAAATAGCACTCAAATGCTAAATGGGATTGAGCTGAAAATTGGCAAGGCATAGTGGTATGGATATATAAGGATGCTATAAAAGTTCCATACTATTTGGATTTGCCAAAATAGTACTTGCTTCACAAAGCATCTCTCTGGACAGGAACTTAGGAAAAACGCACAGGGAAAATGGCTAGATGAAGTGAGTCCAAATTTGGTGGAGAGAGTTTATATAGGTAGGAGCATGTTCTGGTAAATTTTCAGCTTAAATGAAGCAATATAAAATATAGTTGCTTCACAACCTCAAAATCTGACCAGAAACCAAGATTTGATGCTGAGCTCACATAGAGTGATGAAATGAGCCCAAATACTGAGGAGAGTGATGATTTGATCGTATGAAGGATCTTGCAAAATTTCAACTGATTTGGATTATCCTAGCTAGTACTTCCTTTACAAAGGCTTCCCTCAGACTGGAACTTTGGAAATTTGCTAAGGAAGTTTCACTAGGCAAATCAAGTTGAATTTTGGCATGGGGCAATGATATGGAAAGGAAACAATGTCCAAAAAATTTGGGGTCAATCAAGCAAAGATAAATGACACTTCCTTATCAAAAAGCCACTTATGGCATAATAAGAAAAGGAATATTTGTGAATTATCTTTAATGATGACAAGGAAGGGTTTTGACCAATATATTAAATAGCACGCTATTTCGCCGTTATAACGCGGTTATAGCATATTTGGAAGGGAGACGTTACGTTTTGGCAAAATCGGATGCTACGGCGCTAATCATGTAATTAGCGTGCTACACACGCTATAACGTTGTAACGTTGTAACGTTATAACGTGCAGACCATGAAAAACTGTAATAAGCACAGCCCAGCAGACCCAGCAGGTCAAAACCAACCCACGACCACTAGCTTTCTCACTCCTTTTATCAGATTCTCCCACTAGATTTCTCACTCCTTTTATCAGATGCATATATTGCTTGCTCCTATGAAAAATTTAGTTGCTTAAATACTTTATTTCTAGATATATTTGAATTTTTTTGCAAACGCTATTTTGAAATATAGCACGCTATTAGCGCGCTATAACTTTGTAGCATTTAGAGAAGGGCCTCGCTATATTTTGTAGCGCGCTATTTAAAATATTGGTTTTGACATATTTGTGGAATATTTGGGAATTTGGGGAATTTTGTGGTTTCACAACCTACCTTTAATAGAAAAAGGAATATTCCCAATAAAAAGGATATTTGGATTGGGCTAGGATGAAAATGACAAGGTCTATGAAGAGTTTTGAGGATGACAAGCCACTTGGGAGAGGAATCAAGGGTGATCTCTCCAGGTTTCAAGACCACATAGCCATAGAAAATCAATTCATAGCAGAAATTCAAAGAAAATCAAAATAAAAAGAAAGGGCCAAAAATCAGGGTGTGCCACCAACGGTCATCGGCAAGAAGTGTCCTCGCATAGACGATGTCACGGGGCCATCAAACAACAATAATAAGAAGAAGGACTAAACTAAGCAGACTATATATATATATTGATTCTTTATCTCTGCTTCCCCTGTAAATCTCATCGCAGATGGTTAGTAATAAGTATTCGACAGACATCTTTTACATTATCGCCCACAAGTTGGTTTCTTGAATTGTGTGCCCTATCGAGCGCACAATTCACAACAAAAAATCATATGCGTTATCTATAATTATCACACACAATTCTGATTACCGACCTGTTTGCCGGTTATCACATACGTGTTGTTTTGCCGGATCATTTGCGTACTTCTAGATCATCAAAAATAGTTCATCCGACAGAACTGTATGCTGTTTATCACACACATACCTTGATATGGATGTCTGTTTCTGTCATTCTGGCCCATCAAAACAGTTTGTATGGATCAATTGTATGCCAAATATCGCAAACACAACTCTAATCTGAATTGTGTATGATGACTCCACCATTGCAAATGGTTCGTGTTATTGGGGACAATTTTATTATGACGTCGTTTGCGATTAATGCATCGCACAAAGTTTCGTCGAAGGGTCTTTGATTGTAGTATCGCGTTAGCAGCATCCTGCAGTAGTTCTCATTGCAAGCAACAAGAGGGGTTGTGAGCCATTCACATGCACACACTCAATTACCAATAAAGGTGTCTGATGGTCCCTTGAGTCAGCCATCCAAAAAGATGGGAAGCCACCAGCGATGAGTATGCTTGGGCTGGGGATGATCCCCCAGAAGTGCAGATCTTTGAATCACAAACGGTTCACAAATATATCATGAAAAGATTCCAACTCCACACAGATCAAACCAACAAAAGCAACATGACACAATAACATAAACTCACCAGATCTGAAAAATCAAATATATGAGTACATCGAACTCTCTGTCTTCATGGCACCACCACAAAGAACTAGAGTAACCTGTGTGCCTGGTCATGCCTTCTTGAGGGATACCGCTAGCATTGGTCGTGGGCTTTTGGCAAGATCGACTTGCAAGCTGCCTTCCAAGATCCAGCGTCGCTCCAAGGTCCTCACGAATTCATCCATGACTTCTCCAAAATGATGGACTATTATCGGCTCAAATATGGCTCTGGTTACACCAGCAAACCTGCTTGGGACCACAAGTGCGCTGTCCAGACCAACAAAAGGATTGTTCACCTGCATCTCAGTGATTGAAAATGTGCCTTCATCTTGGATGATCTCCCTCAGCTCTTTGTTGGAAGGTTCATACACAGGCAAATAGAAAGAGTCAAAGTTTGCTTTGTCGATTACACCCTGTCAAAAGCAGACCAAAAGATTTGGTGGTCAAATACTCGGTGTTTGTTAGCAAATTATAAAAATACTATACTAGAAAAAACCATACCTCTGAGACCATGACGCTTAGAATCTGAGCTATGAATTCCCAGAGGGGAGAGAATTCGGGGGTGATTACATCAGAATCCCTCCCTACAAGAGAAACAACCATCCGGCCTCCTGGGATCATTTCTTTCGCCCTCAGCTCGAGGAAACGTGTAAAATCTTTCCTGAACTGTTGTGCATAAGCCTGAAGAACCATTGGGCGCCTTTCAAGCCTGGTATGCTCGTCAATGTCATACGCCGGGATCTGGTTCCTTGTCAGACCTTCAGGAGCCTGTAAGGTAAATAAGGTTCTGCTTACGGAAATAACAAGTAAAGCAACAAATCGAGCAGTTTTAAACTCACACCTGTGAGAGCCAATGCAGGCTGTTCGACGAGCAGACAAGATGCAAGGAACCACTAGTGAAGAGCCTCTCGTAAAACGACCCGGGTAAAACCCCAGTCATGACAATAGATTTGTTGCTTCGACGTAGCGTGACCAAGCTCTTCAGCACCATGTTGAAGTCGTTGTCAGGCAGATCGTTGAGGAGGACAGACACTTCGGGAGGTGGCTGTAAGAACTGGTGGTAGTGATTGTGGATGGCCTCTATGGCAATCGACACTAGCGCTATCGCGTTTGGGCCAGAGGAGCAACCCAGGTCGGCAATCACCATATTTGTGGGCAACAAGGTGCTAGTGCTGGGGCATAAATCGAGGATAGCCGCTTCTATCAGGGGCTTCATCCTCTTCTGCTCACCATTCTGTAATCGACATCGAGGTACAGTTTCAGAAATTGTGGTCCTTATAATATTCTCATTCTTCTTTAAAATGTTCCCAACCATGTGTGAAGAAATTCTTGATGGAATTGTCGATGGAAGCCAGGTGTCAACAACATAGTGAGTTAATCTGGAGGAATAAATATATATATACCTGAACAAAGGAGTTGCGAGCATAGCTTGTTTCCCCTTGTCCTTGATTCATATGCACCATCAACATGGACGCCATTGCCAGCTTCTTGGAGCAGGACTAACCTCAGTCACCTCCAGATTAAAACTATGTGAAGGAACCAGCTTATAGTAGCTAGCTGGAATGGCCTGGCTCGCATATATATACCCGATCACGATCGCATGCTGCGGAATAATTGTCGCCTTATTGAGATCCGAATTTTTGGAAACAGTCACGCCGCGGAAAAGTTGCCGCTTTAATGAGATCCAATTTTAGGGAATATCTGACACCTTTTAATGGCTTTCCGATCGCGTGTGGTCGAACTGTTGGCGCTTTAATGGGCTCCGATTTTACTCCTACAACGTATTTTTCTGATGTCGTGATTAATGACTTTCCTGTCATGCGCCCCGAAATTATTTATGCTTTAATGGGATCCGATTTTGTAGGAAATGTTTCCATGGTGCAATAAGGCTGGTCGTAATGGGAGTATAATAAACGGTATAATACATGCCAACTAAACTTTTTAAATGACGTGGCACATAATTAAATGAGAATCTAAGATACTAACTTATAATACTATGCATTATCAAAATATTAAATGTTGTACTATTTTGTGTCATGCATGTCAAATAATAAGGCAACCTAAGATACTAACTTATGATAATATGCATTACGAAAATAGTATCATACACTAGTATCATATGCATGATACTAGTATATGATACTCCTATTACAACCAACCTAAATAGCTCATCGCACGCTGCGGAATAATTGCTGCTTTAATGAGATTTGCTTTTTTGGAAACGGTCAGACCGCGGAATAATTGCCGTTTGTAATGAGATGCAATTTTAGGGAATAGCTGACACCTTTTAATGACTTTTTGATCTTTAATGAGCTCTGATTTTACAACGTATTTTTCTGATGTCGTGATTCATGACTTTCCTGTCATGCACCCCAATTTTTTTTACGATTTAATGGGATCCGATTTTCTAGGAAATTTCTATGGTGCGATAAATAGCCAATCACACGCTGTGGAATGATTGTCGCTTTAATGAGATATGATTTTTTGGAAATAGTCACGCCGCAGAATAATTGCGGCTTTAATGAGATCCAAATTTAGAGAATGGCTGACACCATTTAATGACTTTCTGATTGCGTGCCGTGGGATTATTGGCGCTTTAATGGGCTCCGATTTTACAACGTATTTTTATGATATCGCGATTAATGAATTTTCTATCATGTGCCCCAAAATTATTATGCTTTAGTGGAATCAGATTTTGTTGGAATTTTTTATATGGTGCAATAAATAGCTAAAAATGGTTGTAGTAGCCGGCAGTGGCGTAGCCACAGGGTGGCCAGGGTGGTCCATGGACCACCCTGGGATTTGGCCCACCATCAGCCCATGAGTAATATTTTTTAGCATTCAGAGAGAGAGAGAGAGAGAAAACATAGGCCAGCTACGGGAGCCACATTACCATTTCCAAGTACTTGCACAAGGCTAATCTGCCTGCTGATCGTTCTCAACTTCCGTTCCTGACTAAATATATGGAGATGCAACTTATTCTGAGCTTCGACGCTCCTGATTCCTCCTGAATGGCTACAGCTAGCTAGCAGAGACAACATGGCACGGGGTAACGCAGGCGGCCGGCAGCATGCTGCAGGTAGAGGGGTTGGTTTCCCGGTGTTGTGTGGCATCCGGCAGTAGAAGGCAGGGTGTCGGGGTGTGTGTGTGTGGGGGGTGGGGGGCTTGAGCCGCTGAACAAGTGCACCGACCGACCGATGTCAACACATCTATTCTTTTTAAGTTCTCATCTCTTTCCAGGTATGTTCTCAATTTTTCCTTTCATGGTTTGAATAAGCTTAACTGAGAGTGCAAATCTCAACCTTTTTTTGCTTTCTGGGTTTGTCTATATTAATGCTTGAACTGGAAATTGATTATAATAGATTCACTCTGATTGAGAGTTTCACTGATTAAAAGATACTCCCTCCGTACGAAAAAGTTTGTCCCAAGTTTGTCCCTCAAATAGATGTATCTATCACTAACTTGTTGCTAGATACATCTATTTGAGGGACAAGTTTTTTTGGACGGAGCGAGTATTATAGAAATGTTGCAAAAAGAAGAGGGTTGGAGACATTGCATCCTTTTATTGATTTGTGCTTTTGATAAATTCTATATTCAAAAGATAGCATGTTGTGTTCTTGTCCAAAAAATTGTGTCAGTTGGACCACCCTGGATCGAAATCCTGGCTACGCCACTGGTAGCCGGGAATCAAAGCCAATCAAACAAAAACAACCAACTAGGCTAGATCAATTTGTTGGTTGGTCACAAGGTACACAGTACTTATTCTCAAATCTCAATACGAGTTTCTCAAAGGAATGGAACCAACAGTCTCATTGTTCTCAATTACTTTAAGTTGTGCATCCAAGTTTTTCCGCATGTTTCTGTTGGGGAACGTAGTAATTTTAAAATTTTCCTACGATCACGGAAGATCTATTTTTAGGTGATGCATAGCAACGAGAGGGGAGAGTGTTGTCTACGTACCCTCGTAGACCGAAAGCGGAAGCGTTACGACAACGCGGTTGATGTACTCATACGTCTTCACGATCCGACCGATCCTAGCACCGAAGGTATGGCACCTCCGCGATCTGCACACGTTTAGGTCGGTGACGTCTCACGAACTCTAGATCCAGTTGAGGTCGAGGGAGAGTTTCCTCAGCACGATGGCGTGGTGACGGTGATGATGAAGTTACTGACGCAGGGCTTCGCCTAAGCACTACGACGATATGACCGAGGTGTGTAACTGTGGAGGGGGCACCGCACACGGCTAAAACAATTGTCAACTTGTGTGTTCTAGGGTGTCCCCTTGCCCCCGTATATGAAGGAGCAAGGGGGGACGCCGGCCGGCCCCTGTAGGGCGCGCCCCAAGTAGGATTCCTACTAGGAATCCTATTCCTAGTAGGTTTCCAACAAGGGAAGAGAGGGGGAAGGAAGGAGAGGGAAAGAGGGAGAAGGAAAGGGGAGGCGCCACCCCCCTTCCCTTGTCCTATTCGAACTCAAGGGGGGGGGGGACAGCCCTTGTACGACCCTCCTCTCTCTCCACTACGGCCCATCAAGGCCCACTAGTTCCTTCGGGGGGTTTCGGTAACCCTCCGACACTCCGGTTTTATCCGAAACTTCTCCGAAACACTTCCGGTGTCCGAATACAGTCGTCATATATATCAATCTTTATGTCTCGATCATTTCAAGACTCCTCGTCATGAACGTGATCAAATCCGGGACTCCGAACAATCTTCGGTACATCATATCACATAAACTCATAATACCAACCGTCATCGAACGTTAAGCGTGCGGACCCTACGGGTTCGAGAACTATGTAGACATGACCGAGACACGACTCTGGTCAATAACCAATAGCGGAACCTGGATGCTCATATTGGTTCCTACATATTCTACGAAGATCTTTATTGGTCAAACCGCATAACAACATACGTTGTTCCCTTTGTCATCGGTATGTTACTTGCCCGAGATTCGGTCGTCGGTATCTCAATACCTAGTTCAATCCCATTATCGGCAAGTCTCTTTACTCGTTCCGTAGTACTTCATCCTGCAACTAACTCATTAGTCACAATGCTAGCAAGGCTTAGTATTACTGAGAGGGCCAGAGATACCTCTCCTAAACACGGAGTGACAAATCCTAATCTCGATCTATGCCAACCCAACAAACACGTTCTGAGACACCTGTAGAGCACCTTTATAATCAGTCATTTATGTTGTGATGTTTGGTAGCACACAAAGTGTTCCTCCGGTATTCGGGAGTTGCATAATCTCATAGTCTGAGGAACTTGTATAAGTCATGAAGAAAGGAGTAGCAATGAAACTAACATGATTATAATGCTAAGCTAACGGATGGGTCATGTCCATCACATCATTCTTCTAATGATGTGATCCCGTTTATCAAATGACAACACATGTCTATGGTTAGGAAACATACCATCTTTGATTAACGAGCTAGTCAAGTAGAGGCATATTAGGGACTATATATTTTCTCTATGTATTCACACATGTACTAAGTTTCCGGTTAATACAATTCTAGCATGAATAATAAACATTTATCATGAATTAATAAAATAAATAATAACTTTATTATTGCCTCTAGGGCATATTTCCTTCAGTTTCATACCATTTACATGGTTCAAAAAAGTTATTTAAGCATCCCCATAATTTCTGTGTAAATAGCATGGTAATGTTGGGTAACGTAGCAGAAATTCAAAATTTTCTACGCATCACCAAGATCAATCTATGGAGTAATCTAGAAACGAGGGGAAGGGGAGTGCATCTACATACCCTTGTAGATCGCTAAGAGGAAGCGTTCAAGTGAACGGGGCTGATGGAGTCGTACTCGTCGTGATCCAAATCACCGATGATCCTAGCGCTGAACGGACGTCAGCTCCGCGTTCAACACACATACGGTTGGGAGAGACATCTCCTCCTTCTTGATCCAGCAAGGGAAGGAGAGGTTGATGGAGATTCAGCAGCACGACAGCGTGGTGGTGGAAGTAGCGGGATCCCGGCAGGGCTTCACCAAGCGCAAGCGGGGAGAAAGAGGTGTCACGGGAGGGAGGGAGGCGCCAGGGACTCAGGTGCGGCTGCCCTCCCTCCCATCCACTATATATAGGGGCCTAGGGGGGGCGCCGGCCCCTTGTAGATCCCATCTAGGGAGGGGGCGGCTACCCTAGGGGTGGCTTGGCCTCCAAGCCAAGTGGAGGCGCCCCCACCCCTTAGGGTTTCCTACCCTAGGCGCATGGGAGGCCCAAGGGGGGGGCACACCAGTCCACCAGGGGCTAGTTCCCACGCCCCTTCAGCCCATGGGGCCCTCCGGGATAGGTGGCCCCACCCGGTGGACCCCCGGGACCCTTCCGGTGGTCCCGGTACAATATTGATGCCCCCGAAACTTTCCCGGTGGCCGAAAGTGGACTTCCTATATATAAATCTTTACCTCCGGACCATTCGGGAACTCCTCGTGACATCCGAGATCTCATCCGTGACTCCGAACAACTTTCGGGTTACCGCATACTAATATCTATACAACCCTAGTGTCATCGAACCTTAAGTGTGTAGACCCTACGGGTTCGGGAACCATGGAGACATGACCGAGACAACTCTCCGGCCAATAACCAACAGCGGGATCTGGATACCCATGTGGGGATTCAATCAATCTCGTATTCAATTCCCTTTGTCTACCGGTATAGTACTTGCCCGAGATTCGATCGTCGGTATCCCGATACCTTGTTCAATCTCGTTACCGGCAAGTCTATTTACTCGTTCCATAACACATCATCCCGTGATCAACTCCTTGGTCACATTATGCACATTATGATGATGTCCTACCGAGTGGGCCCAAAGATACCTCTCCGTCACACGGAGTGACAAATCCCAGTCTTGATTCGTGCCAACCAAACAGACACTTTCGGAGATACCCGTAGTGCACCTTTATAGCCACCCAGTTACGTTGTGACATTTGGTACACCCAAAGCATTCCTATGGTATCCGGGAGTTGCACAATCTCATGGTCTAAGGAAATGATACTTGACATTAGAAAAGCTTTAGCATACGAACTACACGATCTTTGTGCTAGGCTTAGGATTGGGTCTTGTCCATCACATCATTCTCCTAATGATGTGATCCTATTATCAACGACATCCAATGTCCATGGTTAGGAAACCGTAACCATCTATTGATCAATGAGCTAGTCAACTAGAGGCTTACTAGGGACATGGTGTTGTCTATGTATCCACACATGTATCTGAGTTTCCTATCAATACAGTTATAGCATGGATAATAAATGATTATCATGAACAAGGAAATATAATAATAACTAATTTATTATTGCCTCTAGGGCATATTTCCAACAGTCTCCCACTTGCACTAGAGTCAATAATCTAGTTCACATCGCCATGTGATTAACACTCACAGGTCACATCGCCATGTGACCAACATCCAAAGAGTTTACTAGAATCAATAATCTAGTTCACATCACTATGTGATTAACACTCAATGAGTTCTTGGTTTGATCATGTTATGCTTGTGAGAGAGGTTGTAGTCAATGGGTCTGCAATATTCAGATCCCTATGTATTTCGCAAAACTTTATGTCATATCATAGATGCTGCTACCACGTTCCACTTGGAGCTATTCCAAATTGTTGCTCCATTATACGTATCCGGTATCTCTACTCAGAGCTATCCGGATAGGTGTTAAGCTTGCATCGACGCAACTCTTTATGTCGAACTCTTTATCACCTCCATAACCGAGAAACATATCCTTATTCCTCTAAGGATAATTTTTTGACCGCTATCTGGTGATCCACTCCTTGATCACCTTTGTACCCTCTTGCCAGACATGTGGCAAGGCACACATCAGGTGCAGTACACAGCATAGCATACTATGGAGCCTACGTCTAAGCATAGGGGACGACCTTCATCCTTTTTCTCTATTCTACCGTGGTCAGGTCTTGAGTCTTACTCAACACTGACACCTTATAACACAGCCAAGAACTCCTTCTCTGCCGATCTATTTTGAACTCCTTCAAAATCTTGTCATGGTGCGTACTCATTTGAATGTACTATCAAGCGATTTTGATCTATCCTTATAGATCTTGATGCTTAATATTCAAGTAGCTTAATCCAGGTTTTCCCTTGAAAACACTTTTCAAACAACCCTATATGCTTTCTAGAAACTCTACATCATTTCTGATCAACAATATGTCAACAACATATACTCATCAGAAATTCTATAGTGCTCCCACTCACTTCTTTCGAAATACAAGTTTCTCATAAACTTTGTATAAACCCAAAATCTTTGATCATCTCATCAAAGTGTATATTCCAACTCCAAGATGCTTACTCCAGTCCTTAGAAGGATTGCTGGAACTTTGTATACTTGTTAGCATCTTTTAGGATTGACAAAAACCTTCTGGTTGTATCACATGCAACCTTTCCTCAAGAAAATTTTCGAGGAAACAATGTTTGACATCCTATCTGCAAGATTTCATAAATAATGCAGTAACTGCTAATAAGATTCCAATAGACTCTTAGCGTCACTACGAGTGAGAAAGTCTCATCATAGTCAACTCCTTGAACTTGTCGGAAACATCATAGCAACAAGCTGAGCTTTCTTAATGGTGACACATACCATCATTGTCTGTCTTCCCTCTTAGAATCCATCTGTACCCAACAGCCTTACGAACACTAAGTAGTTCTTCCAAAGTCTACACTTTGTTTTCATACATGGATCCTCTCTCAGATTTTATGGCCTCGAGCCATTTGCCGGAATCCGGGCCCACCATCGCTTCTCCATAGCTCATAGGTTCATTGTTGTCTAACAACATGACCTCCTAAGACAGGATTACGTACCACTCTGAAGCAGTACGCATCCTTGTCAACCTACGAGGTTTGGTAGTGAATTGATCCGAAGTTTCATGATCACTATCATAAGCTTCCACTTCAATTGGTGTAGGTGCCACAGGAACAACTCCCTGTGCCTTGCTACACACTAGTTGAAGTGACGGTTCAATAACCTCATCAAGTCTCCACCATCCTCCCACTCAATTCTTTTGAGAGAAACTTTTTCTCGAGAAAGGACCCGTTTCTAGAAACAATCAGTCTTGCTCCCGGGTCTGAAATAGGAGGTATACCCAACTGTTTTGGGTATTCTATGAAGATGCATTTATCCGCTTTGGGTTTGAGCTTATCAGCCTGAATTTTTTTCCCGCATAAGCGTCGTAGCCCCAAACTTTTAAGAAACGACAGCTTAGGTTTCTCCAAACCATATTTCATATGGTGTCGCCTCAACGGAATTGCGTGGTGCCCTATTTAAAAGTGAATGCGGTTGTCTCTAATGCCTAACCCATGAACGATAGTGGTAATTCGATAAGAGACATCATGGTATGCCCCATATCCAATAGGGTGCATCTGTGATGTTCAGACACACCATCACACTATGGTGTTCCAGGCGGTGTTAGTTGTGAAACAATTTCCACAATGTGTCAATTGTGTACCAAACTCGCAACTCGGATATTCATCTCTATGATCATATCATAGACATTTTATCCTCTTGTCACGAAGATCTTCAACTTCACTCTGAAATTACTTGAACCTTTCAATAATTCAGACTTGTGTTTCATCAAGTAAATATACTCAACATCTACTCGAATCATCTGTGAAGTAAGAACATAACAATATCCACTGCGTGCCTCAGCACTCATTGGACTGCACATATCAAAATGTATTACTTCTAACAAGTTGCTTTCTTGTTCCATTTTACTGAAAACGAGGCTTTCAGTCATCTTGCCCATATGGTATGATTTGCATGTCTCAAGTGATTCAAAATCAAGTGAGTCCAAACGGTCGATCTACATGGAGTTTCTTCATGCGTATATACCAATATACATGGTTCACATGTCTCAATCTTTTCAAAAATGAGTGAGTCCAAAGATCCATCAACATGGAGCTTCTTCATGCGTTTTATACCAATATGACTCAAATGGCAGTGCCACAAGTAGGTGGCACTATATCATTACTATCTTATATCTTTTGGCATTAACATGTGTATCACTACGATCGAGATTCAACAAACCATTCATTTTAGGTGCAAGACCATTGAAGGTATTATTCAAATAAACAGAGTAACCATTATTCTCCTTGAATGAATAACCGTATTGCGATAAACATAATCCAATCATGTCTATGCTCAACGCAAACACCAAATAACAATTATTTAGGTTTAACACCAATCTCGATGGTAGAGGGAGCATGCGATGCTTGATCACATCAACCTTGGAAACACTTCCAACATATATCGTCATCTCACCTTTAGCTAGTCTCCGTTTATCCCATAGCTTTTTATTTCGAGTTACTAACACTTAGCAACTGAACCGGTATATAATACCCTGGTGCTACTAGGAGTACTAGTAAAGTACACATTAATATAATGTATATCCAATATACTTCTATCGATCTTGCCAGCCTTTCTCATCTACCAAGTATCTAGGGTATTTCCGCTTTAGTGACCATTCCCCTGATATCAGAAGCACTTAGTCTAGGGTTTGGGTTCAACCTTGGGTTTCTTCACTAGAGCAGCAAATGATTTGCCGTTTCATGAAGTATCCCTTCTTGCCCTTTCCCTTCTTGAAACTAGTGGTTTTACTAACCATCAACAATTGATGCTCTTACTCGATTTCTACTTTCGCGGTGTCAAACGTCGCGAATTGATCAAGGATCATCATGTCTATCCCTGATATGTTATAGTTCATCACGAAGATCTAATAGCTTGGTGGCAGTGACTATGGAGAACCATCACTATCTCATCTAGAAGATTAACTCCCACTCAATTCAAGTGATTGTAGTACTCAGACAATCTGAGCACATGCTCAACGATTTAGCATTTCTCCCTTAGTTTGCAGGCTTAAGAAACTTGTCAGAGGTCTCATACCTCTTGACGTGGGCACTAGCCTGAAATCCCAATTTCAGCTCTTGGAACATCTCATATGTTCTGCGACGTTTTTAAAATGTCTTTGGTGCCTCAATACTAAACCGTTTAACATTACGCATTGAACTATCACGTAGTCATCAAAACGTGTATGTCAGATGTTCGCAACATCCACAAACGACGCTCGAGGTTCAGCATAATGAGCAGTGCATTAAGGACATAAGCCTTCTACGCAGCAATGAGGACAATCCTCAGTTTACGGACCCAGTCCGCATAATTGCTACTATCAACTTTCAACTAAATTTTCTCTAGGAACATATCTAAAACAATAGAACTAAAGCACGAGCTACGACGTAATTTGCAAAAACCTTTTGACTATGTTTAGGATAATTAAGTTCATCTTATGAACTCCCACTCAGATAGACATCCCTCTAGTCATCTAAGTGATTACATGATCCGAGTCAACTAGGCCGTGTTCAATCACCACGTGAGACGGACTAGTCATCATCGGTGAACATCTTCATGTTGATTGTATCTACCATACTACTCATGCTCGACCTTTCGGTCTCTTGTGTTCCGAGACCATGTCTGTACATGCTAGGCTCGTCAAGTCAGCCTAAGTGTTTCGCGTGTGTAAATCTGGCTTACACCCGAACGTTAGAATCTATCACACCCGATCATCACATGGTGCTTCGAAACAATGAACTTTCGCAACGGTGCACAGTTAGGGGGAACACTTTCTTGAAATTTTAATGAGGGATCATCTTATTTACTACCGTCGTTCTAAGCAAATAAGATGCATAAACGTGATAAACATCACATGCAATCAAAAAGTGACATGATATGGCCAATATCATTTTGCTCCTTTTCATCTCCATCTTCGGGGCTCCATGATCATCATCGTCACCGACATGACACCATGATCTCCATCATCATGATCTCCATCATCGTGTCTCCATGAAGTTGTCTCACCAACTATTACTTCTACTACTATGGCTAACGGTTTAGCAATAAAGTAAAGTAATTACATGGCGTTGTTCATTGACACGCAGGTCATACAATAAATTAAGACAACTCCTATGGCTCCTGCCGGTTGTCATACTCATCGACATGCAAGTCGTGATTCCTATTACAAGAACATGATCAATCTCATACATCACATATCATTCATCACATTCTTTTGGCCATATCACATCACATAGCATACCCTGCAAAAACAAGTTAGACGTCCTCTAATTGTTGTTTGCATGTTTTACGTGGCTCCTATGGGTTTCTAGCAAGAATGTTTCTTACCTACGCAAAAAACCACAACGTGATATGTCAATTGCTATTTACTCCTTTTCATCGAATCCGATCCGAATAAAGTGGGAGAGACTGGCACCCGCTAGCCACCTTATGCAATAAGTGCATGTCAGTCGGTGGAACCTCTCTCACGTAAGTGTACGTGTAAGGCCGGTCCGGGCCGCTTCATCCCACAATACCGTCGAAACAAGATTGGACTAGTAACGCTAAGCATATTTGAACAAAATCAACGCCCACAACAACTTGTGTTCTACTCGTGCATAGAAACTACGCATAGACCTAGCTCATGATGCCACTGTTGGGTAACGTAGCAGAAATTCAAAATTTTCTATGCATCACCAAGATCAATCTATGGAGTAATCTAGAAACGAGGGGAAGGGGAGTGCATCTACATACCCGTGTAGATCGCTAAGCGGAAGCGTTCAAGTGAACGGGGTTGATGGAGTCGTACTCGTCGTGATCGAAATCACCGATGATCCTAGCGCCGAACGGACGTCACCTCCGTGTTCAACACACATACGGTTGGGAGAGACATCTCCTCCTTCTTGATCCAGCAAGGGAAGGAGAGGTTTATGGAGAGCCAACACGACGGCGTGGTGGTGGAAGTAGCGGGATCTCGGCAGGGCTTCGCCAAGCGCGAGCGGGGAGGAAGAGGTGTCACGGGAGGGAGGAAGGCGCCAGGGACTCAGGTGCGGCTGCCCTCCCTCCCCTCCACTATATATAGGGGCCTAGGGGGGGCGCCGGCCCCTTGTAGATCCCATCTAGGGAGGGGGGCGGCTGCCCTAGGGGTGGCTTGGCCTCCAAGCCAAGTGGAGGCGCCCCCACCCCTTAGGGTTTCCTACCCTAGGCGCATGGGATGCCCAAGGGGGGCGCACCAGCCCACCAGGGGCTGGTTCCCACGCCCCTTCAGCCCATGGGGCCCTCCGGGATAGGTGGCCTCACCCGGTGGACCCCCGGGACCCTTCCAGTGGTCCCGGTACAATACCGATGACCCCCGAAACTTTCCCGGTGGCCGAAAGTGGACTTCCTATATATAAATCTTTACCTCCGGACCATTCCGGAACTCCTCGTAACATCCGGGATCTCATCCGGGACTCTGAACAACTTTCGGGTTACCTCATACTAATATCTCTACAACCCTAGCATCACCGAACCTTAAGTGTGTAGACCCTACGGGTTCGGGAACCATGCAGACATGACCGAGACAACTCTCCGGCCAATAACCAACAGCGGGATCTGGATACCCATGTTGGCTCCCACATGTTCCATGATGATCTCATCGGATGAACCACGATGTCGAGGATTCAATCAATCTCGTATTCAATTCCCTTTGTCTACCGGTATAGTACTTGCCCGAGATTCGATCGTCGGTATCCCGATACCTTGTTCAATCTCGTTACCGGCAAGTCTATTTACTCGTTCCATAACAGATCATCCCGTGATCAACTCCTTGGTCACATTGTGCACATTATGATGATGTCCTACCGAGTGGGCCCAGAGATACCTCTCCGTCACACGGAGTGACAAATCCCAGTCTTGATTCGTGCCAACCCAACAGACACTTTCGGAGATACACGTAGTGCACCTTTATAGCCACCCAGTTACGTTGTGACGTTTGGTACACCCAAAGCATTCCTACGGTATCCGGGAGTTGCACAATCTCATGGTCTAAGGAAATGATACTTGACATTAGAAAAGCTTTAGCATACGAACTACACGATCTTTGTGCTAGGCTTAGGATTGGGTCTTGTCCATCACATCATTCTCCTAATGATGTGATCCCATTATCAACGACATCCAATGTCCATGGTCAGGAAACCGTAACCATCTATTGATCAACGAGCTAGTCAAATAGAGGCTTACTAGGGACATGGTGTTGTCTATGCATCCACACATGTATCTGAGTTTCCTATCAATACAATTATAGCATGGATAATAATCGATTATCATGAACAAGTAAATATAATAATAACTAATTTATTATTGCCTCTAGGGCATATTTCCAACAGGTAATTTATGCGTCATGAATCTGATAACTTACGTGCAAACGTCATGATAACTTGGACCCAAGAAAAAAGTTTGTTGAAACATACCCGATAACTTCGTTGTAAATTGCATGGTAACTTGCGTGCCACTGACCTGATAAATTACACACAAAAACCATGATAACTTTGACCCCAGAGATTAAAATTTTGTTAACACATAGGTATATGTAAACAATGAACGTTTCATTTTGTTAGTCATATGTACATGATTTATCACACCAGATTTTTTTTTCATTAAAACATATCATCGGTAATTTAGTTTTAAATAGCTCGGTAATTTATGCATCTCATGCTTGTTAACTGACGTACGAAAATCATCGCAACTTTGATTCGAAGAACTTATGTGGAAATTTGTGTTAACTTACACATCGCAGATCCAAGCAAACATTATTGTAACTTTGATCCAATGATTTTTTGTAAAACATACCCTTAATAAATTCTATGTAAATAACATGATAATATAAGCGCCCCAGACCTTATCAAAAGTTGACCAGATACCTATGTAAGACCGAAACAATGATCTCCAAGAGAGAGATACTTAGACCATTATTTTCTCTAGTGTCCACATAGCAGAAAAGGAAATTCCCAAGATGCAATATCTTCACCCAATCGGATCTGGAGCCCATGAATTGCAACCCAGCACGTTATTTGTCGCCGTGGATAAGGTCGGCGGCGCGGCAGGCTATCAGAAAGGGGGCAGTGGGGCAATCTTGGAGCAGGCAGCAGTAGAAGAGAAGATAGAAGCTGCAGAAGAAGCGTTCGTTCAGAGTTTCAGATGTATTCATACGTCCAAAACAAAAGTCTCAGAGGTGCAAAACTAAATAACGACTATTTATATGATTTATCGCATGGAATTAAACTTCGGGTTAATGCTGGATATTTTTGACTTGACACCTCAACCAATAATAATCTACGAAGTGAATAGATTGCTTTTTTTAGAACGAGCAGCAATTGATATGCCAATTGTGTGAATTGATGATACCCCTGAGAAAAGATGAATGATTTGATGACAGACAAAGCTACCTCATTTTGCAAGAGAACAAACACCAAGAATGCATAATCCTCCACCATATTAAATTCATCATAAATAGTAAGTCAAATTTTGAAAGCAGCACTTCATATGCCGAAAAAGTTTTTTTTTACTGAAAAAGTAGCACTTCATATACCACCCGACTACCTAAGCGCTTTTGCTACTCAGCATAATGCCACCCCACTACAGTTTACAGTACTTAGCGAAATCACAACAGCACAGCACAGCTGTACAGGGCACCTAACAGTTTTGCTGATGCACTCGTGCACAGGCCTGACTTTTTAGAGCAATGGTTCCACAGTGTGGTGCTGAGCATAGGTGCGGCTGCTCCATGGCTCAGCACAATATTTTCACTTCTGCTAACTCCTCTTGGCATGGATGATTCCGAAAAACAACCATATAGTGAATTGGAACATTAGACAAGGCCATAGTGCTGGCGTATGCGGGATAGCCTAAACAGATAGCAAAAGATATGCATCCCACAAAACATAATACTAGTATAAAGAAAATATCGCCATAAAACTAATTGGTTGTTGACATAAAACAATGGGAACTTTATCACTAGTAGAAAATAGGGCATTTGTCCCGGTTCGTAAGGGCCTTTTGTTCCGGTTTAAGAACTGGGACAAAAAGATCGGTACTAATGCCCTCCTTCTTTAGTCCCGGTTCTCACATGGACAGGGACAGACGGGCCTCCATGTGGCCACTGCGGGCAGCCTAGGCAAGGGGGCCATTGGTCCCGGTTGGTGACATGAACCGGGACCAAAAGGCTTCCAAGCGTCAGCAGCTGGCTGGAGCTGAGGTTTTTCTTTTTTTTTTAAAAAAGTGGCTGGTTTAGGGGTTTTGGGGGTTAATTTAGGTTGTTATTAGCTAGCTAATAGAGAGAAGTGTCCTCTCTTATATCTTCGTCCTTGGTTTACCAACGCTACTGCTATGTTCATTTCACCCGCTGATATATAATAACTCATGCTCGCATCATACATCATCATATATAATAACAAGTCCTACTAATCATGCATCATCATACAACTTCTACTCGTTATTAATAACAAGTTATACGATCATCATTCTCATAGTCATCGAACCCAACCCTACATAATTGTTCTTAGCACATGATCATCAGTATCAGGTAGGACCTAAACACCCTTAAGGTAAAATAGCATAAAACAATATAGACCCTGACTCTCCATTATGAAGAATGGAGATCATCCTGTCTCCAGTTCTTGCGCTTCGCTTCCTTTTGCTTCCAAGAAGCTCCTTACGATTGTCCATACAATTTTTCCATTCTTTGATTGTCATGTCTTCACTTCTTTTAGAAATCCGGTATGGACAGTTGAGATTCGTAGGACGACCTGGTTGTATGTTCAAAACATCAGGGCGACCGTGCGAATACATCAAATGAGGCACACAATCATTCGGGATTATCTGTTGAAAAACATAGTAATAACTTCGTAGTTAGCAATGATGTACTAGTTTTACAAGTATGCAAAAAGATGCACGGATGTCGTATTAGTAAAAAATCTTACCAGAGTATCTCCATGGTAGTTACCGTAGTTCAACACGTGCACTAGTGGCACATATTGACTATAATGTTGAGGAGTTCGATTGTAGATATTGTAATTCTCAAGATCAGTACAAAATGTGATCAGATGATTTTTCTCCTTATAAGTTAATTCGGAGCCATCGGTGTAGTGGGTTTTGTCTACCATCTTCCGCACATTCTCTGAAGAATGAAAATAAGCTGTCAATGGAAATAAAATGTCAACTATTTTGAAATAAACAATATAAATTACTTAATAACTATGTTTGAGAAGCTCACATGGGGGAAGAATTGGAAGTGTATCCACAAGGACCCAAATGTCCATATTGCCTTGCTCGATTGTAGGATCACCAAGATCCGTGGTGACAAGCATACCCTCATCAAAACCATACATCTTGCAAAGTGCTTCCCAATTTTAGCAACCAAAATGGGTTACATTCTCAGCATTGTACAGCTTTACTTCAAAATCCACACCATGATGGGTTTGGTTTCCATACTTTCATGGTCTTCAAAACCCATCCTCTCTAACACATAGCGTCTTGCATAGAATGGGATAAGCTAGTCGAATTGGAAAAGATGAAAAATACACGTTAAAATAGTTAAAGTCGTGCTTAATTATGAAAAAAACTATTGTAGTCGTTGCGTACCGTATGAACATCGAAGGTCTCCTCGAGCTTAATGCTTAAGCGTCGATCTTCGTCCAGCTCAAGGAGCCTGTCGCACATACCTCAGTCGTCGTGGCACCAGTCGCACTCCCCCGGGCGGTTTTCGTCGTCCGAGTACGACATTTCCGGCCTATGTTCATAATTCAAATATTAAACTTGTACAATTAAATATATGTACTAAAAAAGAAAAATTAGATCATTATTATTAATCACGGGTTGACTATCGGTGATGGTAGCTCCTCCTTTCATTCCCGAGTGCATTATTACACCAAATTGTCTAGCACACGGGAATGAAGGAGAAGCTACCCCCACGACGGCGTGGATGATGGAGGGGGCTCCTAGGTTTCTGCATAGAGTGCTCTTCAATTTTAGCATTCAAAGTAGGAGTACTTTTCCAATATGAGCATTCAATAGGCAAAACCAAATCGTAAAATAAAGTAGTATTCAAATTAGCATGCATTCAATTATAACCAAAAGTACATCATCTCTTGTGTCCGTACATCGTCGAATATTATCACTAATACTCCTCGAATAATATCATACATATAGCATCGCTAATACGGCTAGAACCGTAGCGTCCGACGGGTATCGTCGCGGGCGATGGACACCCAAAGATAAGGAACCATCACAGGATCATAGCTCCAGTGAGATCCCTGAAGAACCTGCCAGGTATTGTCGAACCTGCCCTCCAACGCAACCATGTAGCGACGGATGTGCTCGTCCTCCTCGCTGACACGGTGACGTACCACCTCCGCGGTGTCCGGAAGCCTCGGCACCATCACTGGCCCACGCGACCGCCACCAAACAAGGATCGGGTCAACAACGGGCTGGCTCCTCACCAACCTACGTCCCCCGGAAGGTAGCACCTCTCAATACCAGCCCGGCGGAGACCAGTCCCGGACATGACCCTGATCAAGCAGGCCTCCACCGCCGAGTCGATGACGAGGATGCGGGATAGGCATCGTCGACGTCGATGCGGGAACTACTTCTATATATAGTAAAATAAAGTAGTTTTATTAATTAAATCAACTAGTTCAACTACTAAGCACTTACTATAAATAAATAAAGTAGTACTTACTAAAAATAAACTACTTCTATATATAGTAAAATAAAGTAGTTTATTAAATCAACTAGCTAGTTCAACTATATATTAAGCACTTACTATAAATAAAATAAAGTAGTACTTACTAAAAATAAACTAGTTTAACTATAGTTCTATTATTTTTCAAACTAATTATATTAAACAGTTTCTCTTCTTATTTTCCTTTTTTCTCTATTGTAAATATGAACATATTCATAAATGACTTTGATCATGCACAATTTTCCTATACATACACAATATGAACATATACATAAATTGATAAAGAAAATTCTATGAACAAAAAAATCATTAAAATTCTATGAACAAAATTACAACAGAAAAAAATCATAAAAATTCTATGAACAGAAAAAAAATCATAAAAATTTGACATATTCGATCTTTGCATATATATGAACATACAAACAAGTATATTCAACAATAATATCACCAAAAAAATCTATTAACAGAAAAAAATCTAACACAATATGAACAAATTACACAATATAAAAAAAATCTAACAGAAAAATCTATGTACTATACATCTAAAAAAATCTATGAACTACAAAAAAATTAACAAAATCTAACTCAATTAACTACACATATAAATTATAGTACACATCTAAATTAACTACTACATCAAATTAAATTAGCAAAAATTTTGCTCACGGGATGGCGACGGCGTGAGGGGCGCGGCGAGGGCGATGGGCAGGGGACGACGACGGCGACGGCTACGGTGCGTGAGGGGCGGCTCGGCGACGGTCGACGGTGAGGGGCGGCGCGGGGGGGC
>NC_041385.1:785943923-785952297 GCF_002162155.2 Triticum dicoccoides | reverse complement strand
ACCAACCGGGACTAAAGGGTGGGCATTGGTACCGGTTTGTGCCACCAACCGGGACCAATGCACCCCTTTAGTCCCGGTTGGTGCCACCAACCGGGACTAAAGGCCTTGTGCTGCCCGCGTCGCGGCACGAAAGTTTAGTCCTACCTCGCTAGCTGAGGGAGCTCGAGAGTGGTTTATAAGCCCCAGTCCCGCTGCCCTCTCAAGATCCTCTCAAATGCACGCTTATGGGCCTAAACGCACTATATGTGCCCATGGGCCTATTGGGCCTACTGCGGACCTGAATCCTGGCCCATTGTTGGGTTTCTAGTCGTATGCAGGCCGTGGTGGCCCTTTAGGTGGCACTTTTGTATTTTATTTTATTTTATTTTTTGCTTTGAATTATTTATTTTCTTTTGATTTTTGCTTTATTTTTTTATTCTTTTTTCTTTTAGCTCAGAATAATTATAATCTTTCTGTTACTCCATTAGTTTCCAAATTTGAATAATTATAATCTTTATGCAACTAAAAATATATTTGGAGTGATTATTTTTCCTGCTATTTAATATTACTGTGTTTTATCATTATATTGAAAAACAGATTTTTTTATTTTAGTTTCTCTCAAAAAAAAATTTTATGACTATTCTTTTTGCTACTAAAGTTTCTAACAAAAAATTATTTATGATAATTATTTCTGCTTTTCATGTTTTGAACAGAAAATACTTTGATAATTTTAGTTGCATAAATTTTATATAATTTTAGTTTAAAAAATACTAGAGGTTTATAAAAGCTTTTTAGTTGATTCCTTTTGCTATTAGAGTTTTATAAAAGCATTTACTGGGTTTTTTTGAGCTATAAGACCTTGAAATTGAAAAGCATTTCAAATCAACTCTGAAAAGGTTGAAAGTTGGCATGGTATCATCATTTCACCCACATAGCATGTGCTAAAAAGTTGAGAGGGTTATGGGAAAAACTGGATACACTTCGTGTACAAAATGGACAATCTCTTTCGAAGTATCAGGGTTTCATACAGAAACTCATCTGTTACACAGGGATTTCATTTTTTTAAACTTATTTGAACTCCTGACTTTTTGTGTGTTCAAAATGCACAATTCAAAGCCACATCATCAATTTTCAACCCTTTCTGACTTCATTTGTTATTTTTCGTGCATTCACTGATTATTTTGAGCTATAAGACCCTGAAATTTAAAAGCATTTCAAATGAACTCTGAAAAGGTTGGAAGTTGGCATGGTATCATCATTTCATCCACATAGCATGTGCAAGAAAGTTGAGAGGGTTACGACAAAAACTGGATGCACTTCATGTACAAAACGGACAATCTCTTTCGAAGTATCAGGATTTCATATGGAAACTTGTTTGTTACAACAGTCATCCCAAATGAACTACGAAAAGGTTGAAAGTTGGCATGGTATCATCATAATAGTTGTGGAGAAAGTCTTCACTTTTTCTTCGCTTGTGTCCTTTCCTTATTGCGCCGTAACCATGGATAATCTTCATCATTTATCAGGATGCTTGGGTCAGCCTTGTCTTTGAAGGGAGGAATTTCATGAAACTTTTCATAATCTTCGGACATGTCTGTCTTGCCCTCCACTCCCACGATGTCCCTTTTTTCCTGAAAGAACTATGTGGCGCTTTGGCTCATCGTATGATGTATTCGCTTCCTTATTTTTTCTTTTTCTTGGTTTGGTAGACATGTCCTTCACATAGATAACCTGTGCCACATCATTGGCTAGGACGAACGGATCGTCAGTGTACCCAAGATTGTTTAGATCCACTGTTGTCATTCCGTACTATGGGTCTACCTGTACCCCGCCTCCTGACAGATTGACCCAGTTGCATTTAAACAAAGGGACCTTACAATCTGCTCCATAGTCAAGTTCCCATATGTCCACTATGTAACCATAATATGTGTCCTTTCCCCTCTCGGTGGCTGCATCAAAGCGGACACCGCTGTTTTGGTTGGTGCTCTTTTGATCTTAGGCGATCGTGTAAAATGTATTCTCATTTATCTCGTATCCTTTCCAAATCATTATAGTCGAAGATGGTCCCCTGGACAACGAGTACAACTCCTCACAAACAGTGTTTTCACCTCTAAGACGTGTTTGAAAGTCCTGATGTGTTCACATGTAATCCAGTCATCGCACTGCTTCTGGTGTTTGGAGCGCAGACTGTTCTTGTGTTCATCGACATAAGGGGTCACCAAGGTAGAGTTCTGTAGAACTGTGTAGTGTGCTTGAGACCAAGAATATCCATCCATGCATATTATTGTCTCCCCTCCAAGCATGCCTTTTCCAGTCAGTCTCCCCTCATACCGTGATTTAGGGAGACCTATCTTCTTAAGGCCAGGATTGAAGTCAACACAAAAACCCAATGACATCCTCTGTTTGATGGCCCATGGAGATGCTTCCTTCTGGCCTAGCGCGGTTACGGACATATTTCTTTAGGACTCCCATGAACCTCTCAAAGGGGTACATATTGTGTAGAAATACGGGGCCCAGAATGACAATCTCGTCAACTAGATGAACTAGGACGTGCGTCATGATATTGAAGAAGGATGGTGGGAACACCAGCTCAAAACTGACAAGACATTGCACCACATCACTCCTTAGGCTTGGTATGATTTCTGGATCGATCACCTTTTGAGAGATTGCATTGAGGAATGCACATAGCTTCACAATGGCTAATCGGACGTTTTTGGTAGAAGCCCCCTCAATGCAACCGGAAGCAGTTGCGTCATAATCACATGGCAGTCATGAGACTTTAAGTTCTGAAACTTTTTCTCTGCCATATTTATTATTCCCTTTATATTCGACGAGAAGCCAGTCGGGACCTTCATACTAAGCAGGAATTCAAAGAAGATTTCCTTCTCTTCTTTGGTAAGATCATAGCTGGCAGGACCTTCATATTGCTTTGGAGGCATGCCGTCTTTTCGTGCAAACGTTGCAGGTCCTCCCGTGCCTCAGTTGTATCTTTTGTCTTCCCAGACATGCCCAAGAAGCCTAGCAGGTTCACGCAAAGGTTCTTCATCACATGCATCATGTCGATCGAAGAGCGGACCTCTAGGTCTTTCCAGTAGGGTAGGTCCCAAAACATAGATTTCTTCTTCCACATGGGTGCGTGTCCCTCAGCGTCACTCGGAGCAGCTAGTCCGCCGGGACCCTTTCCAAAGATTACGTGTAAATCATTGACCATAGCAAGTACGTAATCACCGGTACGCATGGCGGGCTTCTTACGGTGATCTGCCTCGCCTTTGAAATGCTTGCCTTTCTTTCGACATTGATGGTTGGTCGGAAGAAATCGACGATGGCCCAGGTACACATTCTTCCTGTAGCTTCCCAGGTATATACTTTCGGTGTCAGCTAAACAGTGCGTGCATGCGTGGTATCCCTTGTTTGTCTGTCCTGAAAGGTTACTGAGAGCGGACCAATCGTTGATGGTTACAAACAGCAACGCGTGCAGGTTAAATTCCTCCTGTCTGTTCTCATCCCACACACGTACACCATTTACATTCCACAGCTGTAAAAGTTCTTCAACTAATGGCCTTAGGTACACATCAATGTCCTTGTCGAGTTGCTTAGGGCCTTGGATGAGAACTGGCATCATAATGAACTTCCGCTTCATGCACATCCAAGGAGGAAGGTTATACATACATAGAGTCACGGGCCAGGTGTTGTGATTGCTGCTCTGCTCCCTGAAAGGATTAATGCCATCCACGCTTAAACCAAACCATGCGTTCCTTGGGTCATGTGCACACTCAGCCCAGTACTCTCTCTCGATTTTCTCCACTGCGACCCGTCAGCGGGTGCTCTCAACTTCCCGTCTTTCTTACGGTCCTCACTGTGCCATCACATCAACTTGGCATGCTCTCCGTTTCTGAACAGTCGTTTCAACCGTGGTATTATAGGAGCATACCACATCACCTTCGCAGAAACTCTCTTCCTGCGGGGCTCGCCATCAACATCACCAGGGTCATCTCATCTGATCTTATACCGCAATGCACCGCATACCGGGCATGCGTTCAAATCCTCGTATGCACCGCGGTAGAGGATGCAGTCATTAGGGCATGCAGGTATCTTCTGCACCTCCAATCCTAGAGGGCATACAACCTTCTTTGCTACGTACGTACTATCGGGAAATTCATTATCCTTTGGAAGCTTCTTCTTCAATATTTTCAGTAGCTTCTCAAATCCTTTGTCAGGCAAAATATTCTCTGCCTTCCACTGCAGCAATTCCAGTACGGTACCCAGCTTTGTGTTGCCATCTTCGCAATTGGGGTACAACCCTTTTTTGTGATCCTCTAACATGCGATCGAACTTTAGCTTCTCCTTTTGACTTTCGGATTGCGTCCTTGCATCGACAATGACCCGGCGGAGATCATCATCGGGCACATCGTCTGGTTCCTCTTGATCTTCAACAGCTTCCCCCATTCCAGCATCATCGGGCACATCGTCTGGTTCCTCTTGATCTTCAGCAGCTCCCCCTGTTGCAGCATCACCGTATTCAGGGGGCACATAGTTGTCATCGTCCTCTTCTTCTTTGTCGTCTTCCATCATAACCCCTATTTCTCCGTGCCTCGTCCAAACATTATAGTGTGGCATGAAACCCTTGTAAAGCAGGTGGGTGTGAAGGATTTTTCGGTCAGAGTAAGACTTCGTATTCCCACATTTAGTGCATGGACAACACATAAAACCATTCTGCTTGTTTGCCTCAGCCACTTCGAGAAAATTATGCACGCCCTTAATGTACTCGGAGGTGTGTCTGTCACCATACATCCATTGCCGGTTCATCTGCGTGCATTATATATAATTATGTGTGTCAAAAGTAAGAAAATCAGACAAATATCTACCTAAAGGAATAAAATCAGACAAGTATCAGAAAGAAGATAAGAACAAGGGGTTCACCACGGTGGTGCCAGCGACGAGATCGGCGCGGGCAATCAACGGCGGTGAAAACGGGGACAGGGCGTGACGGACCGCTAAATCTAGACAAATCTGGAAAAAAATGGAGCTCCGAGGTCGAGCTTCGAGAGGAGAAAGCTTAACTAGTGTGGCTCGGGCATTCCATCGAACACCTCATGTGCATAGGAGGTGAACTAGAGCACCCAAATGCCCTCTCCTCGCCGGATTGAAAAAACAGAGCACTGGGGTGCTCTGCCGTGGCGGTGGGTATATATAGGCAAGTTATTTGTCTCGGTTCATGGCATGAACCGGGACTAAAGCACCCCCTTCTGTCCCGGTTCATGGCATGAACTGGGACCAATGGTTGTGGGCCAGGAGCGAGGACCATTGGTCCCGGTTCGTGGCTTGAACCGGGACAAATGGTTCCACACGAACCGGGACCAATGCCCACGAGGCCCCTGCCGGCCCCCTGGGCTCACAAACCAGGCCTAATACCCCCCATGGGTCCCGATTCTTGAAGAACCGGGACTAATGGGCTGGCCAGGCCCGAACGGTAGCCCTATTTTCTACTAGTGTATTGAGAACCTGACATGAGTTGAGCCCATAAAAGACATTCACCACACTACCAATTTATCACTGTCAAAGAAGTTCCAAATTCCTTCTATAAGTTGCAACTAAGAATTAAATTCAGGCTAATCAGAGTGACTTTTAACTTGCTCCTACAGTTGTACAGTCACACAACAGGCCTGGTGTTGTCCGCTCGAGACGTGAATACAATCTTGGAGCCGAGCCAGATCATGGCTCACCTTTCTTAAGTTTACAGTACAAGTATTGTTTCTTCAACTGAAGCACTAATTTATAAAATGTTTAGCACGAATAGTGAAATAGTAATAGATCATTCCGAACAATGTAATAGGAAACCTCTGTGAGGATAGAAGCACAAAAATGTATTCATAGAATTCTAGGTTGCAGTACCAGTCCATTCTATAGGAAACCTACAACTCCTCAGGATGAGAGAAATATAATCATGTCCAATTCGGACTACAATCGCGAGCATCTTTGTTTCCATAAGAACTACCTAACCAGATGCAGTTGATTCATGATGAAAAATGAATTATAACAGAATGTTTCATTGAAAAGTTGACTCTTATGCAACTTATGCTAATGAGTAGTGTCCAAGTTGATCTAAGAATCGGATGCAGCTTGCTTGAGTGGACATTTAAAGATTCAGAGATCTCGGTAACCAAGGTGAAGCATTCATAGCATAACCTTCTAGAGAAGGAAAAAAGCTATGATGAACAAGACTTTGCTTGAGCCGGTTTTAGTCATACGAAGGATTTGGCGACCAAGAGTGAAATTATCAAGCAATGTGCAATCACTGTCAACGTGAATCAGATACTGACCAATAAGCATCTGCAGGAGCACTTCACCATCCCCCAAAACCATGTCCAAATGATAGTGATCATGGTTTTCAAAGTTGTGCCTGATTGTTTCAAGCGGCAGTCTGATTCGGTACTTAAAGTCCCAAACCTCGCTTTCGTATTCCCGCAACACCCATATATCAACAGTTTCTTTTTCTTTCAGAATTGAATACCTATTAATACTTTCCATACCTCCGTAGATGCTAAGTGTGCCATATATATCACAGATATATTCTTTGGTGGAAATAGCTGGAGCACGCATCCGCCGAAACGACTCAGCTATGGTGTCAAATACTACTATCGGTGGTTGAAGGCCGAAGATTTGGTCCCTGGCTAGGAAGACGGGTAGGGTGGGCTGGCCGGCGTGGTGTGCCAGGAGGAAGCCAGTGGTGGAAATGGCGCAACGCCATCCGCAGCAGACGGCTTGGCAGCGCAGGAGGGATTTCGGGGGCAGGCGGATGAGGATCTCCCAGACAAGGATCTCCTCCGGGAGGCCACGGCCGCGGCGGCGACAGAGCCTTGCCGCCTTCGCCATGGTCGCCAAGATCTGGAGGAACGAGACGAGTTGTGGTTATCTCTCTCGGGAAGACTTGGACTTGGGCCCTGGTTCGTCTGCAACTTGTAAAAGACTTTGGTTTCCCCTTTTAAATGGGTTTTTATTTAGGACGCCGATAAGTGCCACACGTGTGGTATATTCGACATGCACCCACACACCGTGTGTGGTGTGAGCAGGAGGCAGCCCACATGGGATGTGTGTGGGCGGATATTAGAATTGCCCACACGTGTGGGCGCGGCTACTTCGTGCCACACGCCAACAAGTACTACTCATCTTCACCCCTCACGTGTGGCACGAAGCAAAAATGCCCACACGTCATGGCGCAACTACGTTAGGTACACCGCGGGATGACGATGTAGTTGCCATCTTGGTTGGCAGATGTAGTTATCCGGGATGGCAAGTGTAGTTGTAAAAGCATGGCAACTCTATCTGTTTTGGTTAACTATAGTTGCCATGTCTAATTTATGGTAGTTGTGGCGTGTAATCAAACCGTAGTTGCCGTGTGTGATTAACTACTTGCCACATATGGTCAAACAGTAGTTGACATGTGTGTTTATCTAGTTGCCATGTGTGGTCCAACTACGTGTGTGATTAACTACTTGCCACATATGGTCAAACAGTAGTTGCCATGTATGTTTACCTAGTTGCTATGTGTGGTCCAACCATAGTTGTCATGTGTGTTTATCTAGTTGCCACGTACGCGCAACTGCAATTGCCGTCTAGCAAAAAAAATCACAGTTGCCATGTTTGTTTACCTAGTTGCCACATTCGTCTAACTGCAGTTGCCATCCACAACGTAGGTGTGTCGTGTGGGCGAAAAGTAGTTCGTCCACACGCGCATGAACTAGGTGGCTGGCTGTGTGGGCAGAAACTAGTTCGCCCACACAGCGCAGCTGGCAAACAGCGTGGTGCTAGCGTGTGGGCAAACCCTCCAACGCTCACACACCAGCCCCGTCCTACGTGGCACACAAAATCAACTTTTTGTGCCAAGATTCGCGCAAAAGGCACTGAACGACGATCGAGGCGTGTGGGCGAGTTGGGTAACGCCCACAGTGTGGGCGTTAGTGTTTCCGTTTATTTATCATAAATTCTATCTAAAAGGAAAAGGGATCATTGTCCTATCCTAATGTACCTGCAAAATAAAGCCAAAATAGCAATAAATAAAAATAATGCTAGATTGTCCTACCAAAACGATAAAGATATTAATCTAAAGAAATCATGCTACCACTACAAAATATATGTGCAGTTAACCTAGAATGTATCACGTCATGTCGACTGCAAAGGTGCTTATGTGATGGCTAATTTTCTTTTGTTTTATTTTTTGTTCCGCTTCACTAAAAATAAGTCAGGGTACATGTTTCTTCACTTGCGTATTTCTTTTTAATGAAAAGGCGATATTTCCGCCAAGTTCTTTCTTGAAAGAAAAGGGAAAACCCTTTTTCTTAGTGGATTATTGAGAATGGACCCCATATCAGCGATTAAAAAATGTATGCATGTATTT
>NC_041385.1:785942530-785943678 GCF_002162155.2 Triticum dicoccoides | reverse complement strand
ATGCATGTATTTTTTTTTTTTTGCAGAATAAACAAAATGTCACCTGCCACATCAACTAAGCTTGATCCTCTGCTAAAAAGAAGTTAAATAGCTTGTTATGCAAAAAAAATTACAAGTCATGCATACATAATTCTTTTGGGGGATGCACTTATTAGCAGACATAAAAATATACAACATGAATTATCTAAGCGGGAGAGAAAAAAATGAAAAATGAATGACGAGAACTCTGCTTGTTTCATCCCAAAAATCTAACCTGGGAGAGAAGAATGACGAGAACTCTGATAGTTAAGCGTGTTTCAACAATATGTTGGTGTTCTTG
The DNA here is from genome assembly GCF_002162155.2 of Triticum dicoccoides. NCBI lineage: Eukaryota > Viridiplantae > Streptophyta > Magnoliopsida > Poales > Poaceae > Triticum > Triticum dicoccoides. The sequence continues at coordinate 785,943,359 of NC_041385.1, read as the reverse complement.
CTCGGCAATATGTCTGTGAGGGCATGATACACGACGTGTAATACCTTCTCTTTGGAAATACCTAGATGGGCGATGATATTATCTTCCCCAATCGACCTAAAGCCCTTAATCTTGGTGTTATGCATGCGCTCAACATGTGCTTCTGGAAAGTGTAGAAGGCTTGCTCTACGTTAGATTTACGTTGTGGGACATTAATCCATGTAAACCGGCTATAATTACGGGACCAAAAACACCAAAATGAACAAGTTCAAGAGGTGTGTGAGTAATGTGAGTGGAATCTCAAGATGGTAATTTATCAACTTTTGCACATTAACATGCATCAGACACACTCAAGTCAAGAAAAGTTCCACAAGAGAATTCATTTGACCTAAGGAATGACTCGACAACCCTTCTGGTCATGAGTGGATTCGCGAGAAGGCAATTTATGAACTTTTGCACATTGACATGCATAAGACACACTAGACACAAGAGAAGGTGCACATAGGAATTCATTTGACCTAGGTAATGACTCGCCAGTGCTTTTGGACACATGACCTTAACCTTCGGCACAACAGATCTGGCGAGAGCATGGCACCAGAGACAGTTCGATACCTCGACGCGTTGGACGAGGACTTGAAGGTTGGCACCGGAGAGAGCTTGACTCCTTGATGCGTTGGACGAGGACTTGAAGCTTGGCACCCTGTGACGATAGAGACTACCATGGCATCTATTGTGTGTGACGCATGTCAACGCGCAAAAAAAGTTCAGCAATTACCAAGCAAAATATATTGCTTTTGCCGTAAGCAGTACACCGATTCTTGATTGCCAGGGGAGGGTGCGGGGGGTGCTC
>NC_041385.1:785934575-785942163 GCF_002162155.2 Triticum dicoccoides | reverse complement strand
GGTGGAGCGGGGGAGGGTGCGGGGGGTCATCGGCGGCGGTGGAGCGGGGGAGGGTGCGGGGGGTGCTCGGCGGCGAGGGGGATCTGGCGAGGGGGGATAGCGATCGAGATGGAGGGGGATCGAGATCGAGTGTCCTCGTGAATATTCAATATTTTTTCATATTGAATATGAAAAAATATCATCAAATTTGAAAAAAAATCATGAATTCAAAAAGTGCCCATGAAATTTAAAAATATTCATGAGTTCAAAAACTATTAACAAATTCAATACTTTTTGTGAGTTAGAAATTCAATACCATAATAAACATAAATAAATATTCATGCGGACACTAGAACAGAAGAAATATCATTTCAATATGTCGAAATACAATCGAGAAATGAAGGCTACAATTTAAATACAATCGATCTTAGCTAGCTATCTATTCACAATCTTTTTGCCCTTATTTTTCCTAAATGGAGTTCTTTTCTTGAACGGACGTCCTTTAGGTAGGGTGGTCCTGCTTCTTCTTGTGGTGTATGCTGGTACTTCATCGTCGTCGTCATGTTCTATCTTTGAGTCGCCGTACTTGTCGAAGTCTTGCTCATTGGCGACTCCATCCATTCCGATGATCTTCCTTTTGCCTCTCCTCACGATAACACGACTGGGCTTTGACGGGTCGGTAATGAAGAAGCATTGGTCCACTTGGGAAGCCAGTACCCATGGCTCATTTTTTACGGTGACGTTTGCGCCCGCGGTCTTGGATTTGGCTTCGGGTATAACCATGGTGGTGAAATACCAGTCTTCTTTTATGAAGCTCTTGGCCCATCTGACACGGAACATCGGGACCTTCTCTCCAGCGTAGCTCAGCTCCCAGATCTCCTCGATCCTTCCATAGTATCTGTCCTTGTTGTTACCGGTGTAGGATTCCATCGTTACCCCGGAGTTCTGATAACCATTGCTCTTCATATCCTTTCCCTCGATGTAGAATGTGTAGCCATTGATATCGTACGCCTCATACGTCATCAGGTTGTGCTCGGCGCCCTGTGACAAGGCGAATATGAGTCGTTCTTCCGCGGAAGAATCCTCATGTAAAGGGTACGACAGAAGCTTATGCTTGAACCAACGCGTGAAACCTGAGTTGTGCTCTTTGATTATATCTCCGTCCATCCTCTGTTGGCCTCGGTTATTGTACATCTTCTCAATAAAGGTTTTGTGCTCTACCACCCAAGGATCGACCACGTCTATGTGTTGTAGCGCGACTAGGTTTGCTCTTTCAAAGTCGCCGAGTCGACCCTCGAAGTCGACATGCATTTCGCGGCGACCCTCACGGTGACCCCATCCAGCGAGCCTGCCGAGGTGCCTGTTGACGGGCAGACCAACGGGGTTCTCGATACCTAGATAATTCGCGCAGTAGGAGATGCACTCTTCGGTCAGAAAGCCCCTGGCTATGCTTCCCTCTGGACGTGACATGTTGCGAACGTATCCTTTGATGACACCATTCATCCTTTCGAATGGAATCATGTTGTGCAGGAACGTCGGCCTGAGTTGGATGATATCCTCCACGATATGGACTAGCAGATGCACCATAACATCGAAGAATGCAGGCGAGAAGTACATCTCAAGCTCGCATAGTATCACCATGATCTCTTCCTGTAGCCTTCTGAGTTGCCTCACGCCAACCGACTTCCGAGAGAGGACGTCAAAAAAGTTGCATAGGCCAAATAGCGTTTCAGGGACGTGCGCGTCCATGATCCCACGGATTGCAACTGGAAGTATCTGCGTCATCAGCACGTGACAGTCGTGAGACTTCATCCTGTTGAACTTCTGCTTCGCTGAGTCTAGGTATCTACTTATCTTCCCCGCGTAATTGTAAGGAATTTTTACTCCTATGAGGCGGGTGAAAAACTGATCGATATCCACCTGACTTAGAGTGAAGCACGCGGGAGGGAAGTCATTCCCGGTCTTCTTGGCCTTTTTGCCTTTGCGATGACTTTCTGTGACCTACTTCACCTCATCATCATCATCATCATTAGCGTGAAGCTCCTCCCTGATGCCCATTGATTTCAAATCTGCCCTTGCTTTCGGCCCATCTTTGGTCCTCTCTGGCATGTTGAGCAGGGTACCAAGCAGACTCTCGCACACGTTCTTCGTGATATGCATGACATCAAGGCTGTGAGGCACACGGTGGATCTTCCAGTACGACAAGTCCCAGAAAACAGACCTCGTTTTCCATACCTTCAGCAGCGGCTCTGGCGCCTTTTGCTTCTTTCCCGGCTCTGGTGCCTTTTCCTTCTTTCCCGGCAGTGGGCAATCTTTCCAATTTTTTAACAGCTCATCTATTTCCTCCCCGCTCCTCGTACACGGACGTCTTCGCGGTTCGGTTTCACCATCGAACAGATCCTTGCATTTCCACCATGTGTCATCGTCGTGAAGCCACCTTCAATGTCCCATGAACACGGTTTTCGAAGACCCGGGATCTCTATCTAGCTGGCGATACGTTGTGTCATCCATGCACCTGACGCATCCAAAAAATCCGTGGACCACCTGCCCCGCGACATATCCGTAACCGAGATAGTCCTGCACAGTCGTGAGCAGTGCGGCTCTCATAGGGAAATATTCTTTCTCCGCGGCGTCCCACGTATTGGCTAGCGTTTTCGACAGCGTGTCTAGCTCCTCTTTCAGCAGCCCCAGATACAGATTGATGTAGTTCCCTGGTTGTTTCGGCCCTTCAATTAGCATACTCATGTGAATATACTTCCTCTTCATGCACAACCAGGGGGGGAGGTTGTACATCCACACAAACACAGGCCAGGTGCTATGTGTGCTTCTCTGGCTGCCAAACGGATTGACTCCATCGGTGCTCGCGCCCAGCACGATGTTCCTTGGATCGTTCCCAAATTCTGGGTGTTCGAAGTTCAATGCTTGCCACGGGCTCCCATCCTTAGGGTGACTCAGCATATTGTCTTTTTTATTTATCTCCGGATCATTTGCGTCATCTTCTCGCTTCTTCTCCTCCCTATCCGCGTGCCAAGGCAGGAGCTTTGCTACCTTAGAGTCCGCGAAATACCGCTGCAGACGAGGAGTGATCGGAAAGTACCACACCACTTTTTGAGGAGCTTTCTTCCTCTTCTTTTGTCGAGTGACGCTGCACACCGGACATATGGTAGACTCCGTGTGCTCGTCCCGATAAATGATGCAATTGTTCATGCACACATGGTATTTCACGTGCTGTAAATCTAGAGGACAAACGATTTTCTTCGCGTCCTCGAAACTGGTCGGGCACTTGTTCCCCTTGGGAAGATGTTCGTGCCAGAATGACATGTTCTTGTCAAAGCATGCGTCGGTCATTTTGTGTTTTACCTTCATCTCCAGAGCCTTGAGCGTTACTTTCAGGCGGGTATCCTCGGGCCTGCATCCTTCATACAATGGAGTAACCGCGTCTATCTCCAGTTGATCCAGCTTGGATTTCTCTCGGGCGGCAGCTCTTGCGTTATCCGTCTGCTTGAGAAGCAGCTCTTGAATATGAGGGACCTGCACCTAGCCCATCGATGGTCCATCATCCTCTGCTCCGGCATCTTCATCTTCATGATCATGCCCTTTGTCTGCTCCGGCATCTTCCTCATCATCATGTTCGGCATCTTCTACATGATGACTGTGTACTGCATCTACATCGTGATCATGTCCTGGAGATTCTTCGTCTTCTCGCCCGCCCTCGCCGCGGTTGTCTTGCTGCCCTTCCTCATTTCTTGCCCGGCCCCCATGGACGACTTCATAATCATCTTCATCACCTTGCCATCGATAGCCATCCATGAAACCACGCAAGAGCAGGTGGTCCCACACCTGTACGGAATCCGGGTCCATAAGTCTCCTCAGCTTGCATCTTCGACATGGACATATTATCTCCTTCTCTTTCTTTTGAAGCATCTCGGCCTTCGCGGAGATCAAAAACCTATTCACGATGCCTTCGGTCATCGTGCGGACCATGGTCTCCTGCGGGGTAGAGCAAAATGATATTTTAGAACCAAGAAAAAATTTGGCATGACTTTGCCTAAAATAGGACCAAAAAGAATGCATAGTGTCAAATTCTCGCCAAAATGGAAATGAATCAACATTCCGGCAAAATATTGGCAACTATCGCATTTCAAATACCGGTACCTGCAGACACAAACATATATGCAACACCACAAACATATGCAACACCACAAACATACATAGATCTAGCTAGGCAATAAAAAGTGCATGTGCACGTTGTTGGAGGGAGAAAAAAGTAGATCTACAACATAAAGAAAGCTTTCCCCTTACTTACCTATCAAAAAAGGTAATTTAGCCACTTAATTTTGGATGAATCTATGGTTCATATGAGGTGAGGAGGAGGAGGCAGCCGAGACAAGCCTGGAGGAGGAGGTGGAGAGAATGAAGTGGGAAAAGTGAGTGTGTAGGTGGCTGTCCAAAATATCTAGCTGGTCCCAGGTTACTAATGGCACACCACCTACAAATGCGCCATTAGTAACCCTGGTTACTAATGGCGCACTAGCTGGTGGTGCGCCATTAGTAGTTTTGAAAAAAAAAGATAGTAGTGGCGCACGGGGTGTCTGGTGCGCCATTACTAGTTAAAACTAGTAATGGCGCATTGGGCCCTGGTGCGCCATTAGTATTTTTGAAAATAAAAAATTTGTTAGTAGTGGCGCACCATGGGTGTGGTGCGCCATTAGTGTCTATCACACTAATGACGGACCAGACATGTGGTGTGCCACTACTATAGTGGCACACCACATATTTGGTGCGCCATTAGTGTCCATATCATCTATATCCCTTTTCCTAATAGTGAGTATATCAGTAGTATATTTGTCCTGTGTGAGAAGTATTCAATCCTTTACCTGTTTAACCTCTATACCAAGAAAGTAGTGAAGATCACTTAGATCCTTAAGAGCAAACTCCAGCTTCAGATCTTTAAGCAAATAGGTGGTGGCATCTATCTTAAACTAGAAACAATTATATCATCAACATAAACAAGCACAAATATGGTGATATTGCCCTTACTGTAAAAGAACAAAGAGGTATCTGCTTTAGATGGTGTAAACCCAAGTTGTTGTAACTGCTTGCTCAATCTTGAGTACCAAGCTCTAGGGTCCTGTTTCAAACCATATAAAGCTTTATCCAACTTACAAACATGATGTGGTGTGCTTCGGTTCTCATATCCCGGTGGTTGCCGCATAAACACTTCTTCCTTAAGAAAACCATCAAGAAACGCGTTTTGAACATCTAGCTTTCGTACACTCCAACCTCTGGAAATGACAATAGACAACACAAGTCGAATAGTAGCTGCCTTAACCACAGGGCCAAAGGTATCTTCATAATCAATACCAAATCTTTGTTTAAACCCTTTAGCAACTAATCTAGCCTTGTACCTGTCTATACTTCCATCGGATTTTCTCTTGATCTTGTACACCCATTTACAATCTATAACATTGTCTCCCTTCCATGGTGGTACTAAGTGCCAAGCTTTGTTTTTCATGAGTGCATTGTATTCATTATCCATAGCCTCCTTCCACTCTTTATGATTAAGGGCATCATGCAAATGTGTCAGTTCACCAAGACTACTAAGAAAAGCTCGTTTGACTCTGTCATACCTTACGGTGCCATCAGTGTACTCTTTTGCCTTGGTAATACCTGACTCTGATCGAGTATGTCAACGAGGAGCTGCTGGTGAAGTTTGCATAGAAGATTTCACCGTAACAGACGCTATTTGTTGCACCACAGAAGATCCAGCCGGATCAACTGCAGCCGAATCAGCCGTTGGTTCCCAATCCGGCTCCCGGTCTGAGGGGAATCACGACCCAGACGCGCCAAACGTCCCGCTGTCGGCTACTGGGTCGGCCCATGGGCTAGTGGCGCACGGTGATTCGCTCCCTTCCGTGCCTGGAGAGGTGGGCTTGGCTACGGGCCCCGCAGTGCGGGAGCTGTCGGCCACCAGCGCATCTGGAGCAGTGGGCTCCATGAGACCGGACCAGTCGGCCACTCGAGCGCGATTGGCTGCATGTGGGCGACCACAATCGTCCTCGGATCGCACGTCAATGGAGGCAGTAGGGTTGGCGCGGGGATCTGCCTCGGATCAAACGCCGCTGCCGCCCGAATCTGCATGGGATCCGGCACCCCTTTTGTCTGTTTCTGCACACATAAAATCATGACCTGAATATGCAAAAATATCACTAGAATCCAAATTTTCTATGCAATTCTTCATAGGATCTGCTGTAGTTAATTCGCCCCCGTGGTCTGGAAGAAGTGCTATTTCAGCACGTAAGAGAGCTAGCTCCCGCATTTGGATGAAGTTTGGCAAACGGAAAAAGGGATTCATCAAAGACAACATCTCTAGAGATATAGATACGTCCAGTGGCATTCTCTAATCATTTGTACCCTTTGTGGAGATTACTATATCCAAGAAAAACGCATTGGGTGGACCAAACCTCGAGTTTGTGGCGATTATATGGACGCAAATTTCGATAGCAGGCACACCCAAAATTTTTGAGGGAATTGTAGTGAGGTGTTTGATGATATAATCGCTCTGATGGAGTAGAGTTGCCAATGACTTTACTAGGGAGGCGATTTATAAGATAGGTGGTTGCGATGAATGCTTCATCCCAATACTTGAGGGGCATGGACGCATGTGCAAGTAGAGAAACACTAACTTCAACAATGTGGCGGTGTTTTCTCTCGGCAGAGCCGTTTTGCTGGTGAGGATGAGGACAAGAGACATGATGTTCAATGCCTATGCTACGAAAGAAAGAGTTGAGCTTCTCATACTCCCCTCCCCAATCACTTTGGACTGCCAAAATTTTCCTATCAAAATATCTTTCAACAAGCTTTTGGAATTCTTGAAACACAGAGAAAACTTCAGATTTGTGTTTTAACAAGTAAATCCAAGTAAACTTGCTATAATCATCAATGAAACTGACATAATATTTTTTTTCTTCAAAAAGAATCTCTAGCATGACCCCATACATCACTGAAAATAAGCTCTAAAGGAGCATGACACACTGTTTGACCTAGGGATAAGGGAGTTGATGACTCTTGGCACATTGACAAGCTTCACAAACAGACTCGCTGGATTTACTATGTGACAATGGCAAATTGCCTTTATTAACTACTTGTTTGACTATGACACTACTAGGAAAAGGGCTATAGATAGGATTGATACTAATGGCGCACCAGGTAAGCAGTGCGCCACTACTATATACTAATGGCGCACCGGTTGGAGGTGCGCCATTAGTGTGGAAGACAGTAATGGCGCACCAGGCACACGGTGCGCCACTAGTATTGATTTTTTTCCATTTTTCCATACATTCTAATGGCGCATGATGTCAAAGTGCGCCATTACTAGTTCTAACAAGTAATGGCGCACCTTATAAACAGTGCGCCATTAGTATATAATTTTTTTTACTTTTTTGCAAAACTGCTAATGGCGCACCGTGTCAAAGTGCGCCATTAGTATATATTTTCATGGACACTTTTTGATCTCGATCTCGATCCCACCCGCACCCTCCCCCTCTAGCTCCACCGCCGCTGACGACCTACCGCAACCCTCCCCCGCTCCACCGCCGCTGACGAGCAC
>NC_041385.1:785933053-785933687 GCF_002162155.2 Triticum dicoccoides | reverse complement strand
ACCCCCGCACCCTCCCCCCGCTCCACCGCCGCCGTCGATGATATTTTCAAGTAACAAATTTGAACATATTTTTTAAAAAATTATTACTGTTTTTATAAATAAATATTACTGTTATGATTTAAACAAGTTTGAACATATTTAAACACAAATAAATATCAAACAGGATTTAAAATGCATAAAAAAATATTGGGGAGCCTGGGAATCGAACCCAGGACCTCCTGGTGTGTGTGCTGCGTACTGACCAGTCGGGCTAGTGGGCGGGTTCTGTTGTAGATAGGGTTAGGAGGTATATAACCTGACAAGTCAGGCTAGATTAAATTACTTATGGCGCACCCCTCGGTGGTGCGCCATTGCTATGGATGTACTTATGGCGCACCCCTGGGTGGTGTGCCATTGCTAAGCCTCCCCCACACTAAAATCTCCAATCCCCAATCCACACTCTAATCCCTCCCCTGCCTCATCTCACCCGCCGACCACCACTTCCCCCATGCTCTCCGTCCCCAGCCGTGCACCCGACCACCCTCCGCTGCCGACCACCTCCCTCACCGTCCCCCTCCGCCCGCGCCCGCGCCCTCACCGTCCCATCCCCCCGCGGCCCCGCCTGCGTCAACCTCCCTCCCGAGCGTGACAGCTA
>NC_041385.1:785929506-785932991 GCF_002162155.2 Triticum dicoccoides | reverse complement strand
CCCTCCCCCCGCTCCACCGCCGCCGCTGATGATATTTTCAAGTAACAAATTTGAACATATTTTCTAAAAAATTATTACTATTTTTATAAAAAAATATTACTGTTATGATTTAAACAAGTTTGAACATATTTAAACACAAATAAATATCAAACAAGATTTAAAATGCATAAAAAATATTGGGGAGCCTGGGAATCGAACCCAGGACCTCCTGATGTGTGTGCTGCGTACTAACCAGTCAGGCTAGTGGGCGGGTTCTGTTGTAGATAGGGTTAGGTGGTATATAACCTGACAACTCGGGCTAGATTAAATTACTTATGGCGCACCCTTCGGTGGTGTGCCATTGCTATGGATGTACTTATGGCGCACCCCTGGGTGGTGCGCCATTGCTAAGCCTCCCCCACACTAAAATCCCCAATCCCCAATCCACACTCTAATCCCTCCCCTGCCTCATCTCACCCGCCGACCACCACTTCCCCCGTGCTCGCCGTCCCCGGCCGTGCACCCGACCACCCTCCGCCACCGACCACCTCCCTCATCGTCCTCCCTCTGCCCGCGCCCGCGCCCTCGCCGTCCCCCTCCCCCGCGGCCCCGCCTGCGTCCCCCTTCCTCCCGAGCGCGACAGCTAGGGTTCCTAGCTGCCGCCACCGCTGCCGGCCCGCTGCGGCGAGCGCGCCCAGTCGGCCGAAACCTCCGCTGCCCCGCCTCCAGTACAGGCCCCTGCAGCAGCCGACGAGCGCGGCCCCGACACGCCCACCCCACCTGCCCCTACCGTCCTCCACCATCGGTCACCTCCGCAGCAGCCGGCGAGCCAAGGACGGTGCCGTGACCCTCGCCACCACCTCCCGCCGTCTCTTCCTGCGCGTGGCCAGCGGCTGCTCTCCTTCGACCACGGCCTGGGGTGAGCCTCTCTTCCTTGCCTCTATGCTTCTTGTCCATGTCACTGTTCCGTGTTCCTCTCTTGTTACACGGATCAATGGATGTTAGATAGATGTATGTATGTTGATGTTAGTTAGGTATATGATGCTTGATGGATGGATGGATGAGTTGTGCTAGTTGCTTGCTAGATGGATGGATAGTAGTTTGGTTCTATTTTTGCTGGTGTTTGGTTCTAAAGATGGGTAGCAATTATAGTAGGAAGATGATGCATAGTAGTTTTATGTTGTTGTAGTAGTTGTAGTTGTAGATACAGTAGCAGTATCATGTGCTATTATTGTAGATACAGTAGTTGTAGGAACATTAGATACAGTAACAAGTGTCATGTTGTTGTATTAGATACAGTAGTAGTATCATGTGCTGCTGAAGATGAGTAGTTGTAGGAAGATGATGCCCTAATGGTAGTGACATGAATATTTGGCCTACCTTTTTTTCTTGTAGAATTTTTTTATTGACGGTATAAATGAATCAGAGACTCGCTAGGTAGGTTCTCCTAATTAATTAGAAATGATGCATCTTGCAATTAGGGGGAATATTGCAACCTGCTGCTAAACTAGATCATGAATATGTCATTGCTTTTCAGTGAGCTCCTAAGTGTACAAGGCAGCAAGGAGCAAGCGCGTCATATATAATAATGTTGTGTTTGTTCTGGCTGACTTTGGGAATAGATTCAAAGACAAATAAAAAATTCAGAAAAGAATTTTCCTCTCACTACATCTCTGTCCATCTGGTTTGTCGATGTTGGTTCACTAATCTTAAGCCCATCATGTTTGTTGGTTGTTTGCTGTCATGTTGTTATTACTTCCATTAGGGCATCTGTTGGTTCATTAACCTTTCTAACATCTGCATATTTCAGGTTTCCGAGGAGGTAAAGGAAGTGAAGTTCAGACAGTGCAGCAGCAGCAACACCTCCAAGGTGAGAAATATGTTCCTATTTATCTTTTTTTGCTCAAGTTCTTCAGTACATCATATAATATAGAGAAGTGCAGATCAAGTGGTGCAATCATATACATCTGCCAATTAAGTCATCCTTCCCTTTAAGCAGAGTGATGCCTTTCGATGTCACACAATAATGTTTGTTGCAAGAACATTCTACTCTTAGTGTTCGTTTGTTTACTGCATAAAAATATATAGTTTTGCTGCTGTTATGCCTGTATTCACTGCTGCTGCTGCTGCTGCTGTACTTGTGATGATGTTGTAGGTACCCCGAGAGGCCCTTGAGTTTGCCGGAATGTCGATTAACTTCCGTTCCGGCAAATTCGGGTACTCCATATGTCCTATTTTCAGCAAAGGTAATGCTGAAATTTTCCGTGAATTTTAGCATGACTTTGCTAAAAATAGGACATATGGGGTACTTGTGACTAATGCCTGTTATCATGCATGTTTTATGATCTGTTGTAAGGGTACTAATTGGTCTCTTCTGCTGCTTATCAGAGATGGCGGGAAGCAGCCACCGCCGATCTGCGACACCGCAGTACGAGTTGGATGCTTATGAGTTCTTCACTATCATACTTGAGACTTCAGTATCATCCATGACGCGGGTATATAAAACGAGAGATCTCCCCCTCACCCATCTCATTATGATATTTGTTGTTTGCTACATCACTCATTGTCCCAAACTGTAGAGGTTGCCTGACAATTTTATGAACATGCTGATGGGTGAAGATCCGCCAAATAATGTGAAGTTGCGACAGGCCGGCAGCGGGTTTCGCAGGCAGTGGGATGTGGAGTTGGTGATCAAGAAGGGCCACATGTACTTGTCTCGTGGGTGGGAGAAGTTCTACCGTGCCTACGACCTGCGGCTGGGGTACTTCCTTCAATTTAGGTACGACGACGACACCACCATGCTCATCGTGAAGGTGTTCAACACGACTATGTATCGCATGCGCTACGCTGCCGATGATGATGTCGGTACGTTCTGCCTCTTCTTATTCCTCTATATTTGGCTTTGTCTCACATCAATTGTTAATGGTCATTGTTGCATTTTGAACAGGTAATGGGAGGAGCAGCAGCGACACTGGCTACAGCCAAAGCAGCAGCGACTATGGCTGTAGCGAAAGCAGCAGCGATTCTGGCTGTAGCGAAAGCAGCAGCTATTCTGGCAGCAGCATAGACAACAAGAAGGATGATCCGGACTGGAGTGCGGGAGAAGAGGAGCAGAGTGAGGATGAGGACCTGCAGGATGACGATGGGCATTAGGCTGAGGATGACCTAGCGCTGGTGGTGGCTGACCAAGGGCAAGAGATGGTGGTGGCTGACCATGGGCAAGAGATGGAGGTGGCTGAGGATGACCTAGCAATGGTCGTGCTTGAAGGTGGCCTCGCGATGGTGGTGGTGCCTGACAATGACCATGCACCGGTGGTGGCACTGGCGATCCCACAGCTGGGAGACATGACCACGCCAATTGTGGTAGAAGACTACATCCCACTGCCTCCACTGCCTCGCCGCTCTTGGCGCATCAGGGAGAGGAAGGAGAAGGAGAAGGAGAAGAACAATGCATGAGAACTGAACTTTGTCAGGTATGTCAGATCTCCTATAGGTTAGTTATCCAA
>NC_041385.1:785910192-785929098 GCF_002162155.2 Triticum dicoccoides | reverse complement strand
CTTAGTTTCCTATAGGTTAGCTCCAAAATAACTTATGTTAGCACAAAATGATCAAGTTTACATAATAAGCTTATAGTCTTTTTCTTATTCTTCTTCTTTTCCAAAATGACATAGGTTAGCTTCATTTTACCTAAATTGGCTCTAATATACTAACTTAGAGCTTATATGCTTAGTTTCCTACAGGTTAGCTCCAAAATAACTTATGTTAGCACAAAATGATCAAGTTTACATAATAAGCTTATAGTCTTTTTCTTATTCTTCTTTTTTTCCAAAATGACATAGGTTAGCTTCATTTTACCTAAGTTGGCTCTAATATACTAACTTAGAGCTTATATGCTTAGTTTCCTATAGGTTAGCTCCAAAATAACTTATGTTAGCACAAAATGATCAAGTTTACATAATAAGCTTATAGTCTTCTTCTTATTATTCTTCTTTTCCAAAACTCTTCTTATTCTTCTTCTAGTGTTCTTCTTCTTCTAGTATTTTTCTAGTCTTCTTCCTTTTCTTCTTCTAACTTCTTGTTTATCATTTTGCAGATTTGATTTAATTGACGGAAGCTTGCGTGGATGGAGTGCTTCTTTTCCATTTGTGTTTTTTATTTTGTATCAATGTGAAACTTTTGTGAATTAATGGATAACAGTGTTGGATGAACAATGCGAAACTTTTGTAATATGTAACGATGGAACTATGTGTTGGCTATGTATGTATATATGATGGAACTTGTGTGTTGGCTATGTATGTATATATGATGGAAATTGTGTGTTGGCTATGTATGTATATGATGGAACTTGTGTGTTGGCTATGATTGTTATATGGATGCTTGTTGTATATATATGTGTTGGATATCTCATAGGTGAAATAGTGACCTGAGATTAAGGAAAAAAACTAAAAAAATTGTTACTAATGGCGCACTACCATGTGATGCGCCATTAGTATAGAAGACACTACTGGCGCACTGTGGGCAAAACTAATGGCGCACTATACGCCATTAGTAAAAAATTCTAGTGGCGTGATACTAATGGCGCACTGGTAATGCGCCATTAGTAGGCAAAACCAGTGCGCCATTAGTAGGCCCTTTCCTAGTAGTGTGATTGATGATGGGTGTCCTAATCTTTGATGCCACCGTACCAAAGAGAGCTTGATGACAGAATAAACATGGCGACGCTTGCGGTTGAATGCTCCGTATGATATGGGATAGAGCCCTCCAATGCATCTACCGTGATGAAGGAGTTCCCTCGTTGCCTGATCCTTTATAAAAAAGTAATGAGGGTGAGTTTCAAAGAAGACATTATTATCGGTGGCTAAACGAGACATGGATGAAACATGAAGAACATCGTTTAGAACAAGATCATGTTTAAGAGTAGGGGAATTAATAACAGCTTGACTGATGTGTCGAATATACATACGTCCACCGCTTGCAGTATGAATTTGGTCATTGCCAAGGTATTTCTCCCGGAGAGCAAGTTGCTCTAGTTCGCCAGTAACATGGTCCGTTGCACCAGAGTCGACGTACCACACGCCATCGCCCCCTTGCTCGCGCATAGCTGCCGCAACAAGGCGTGTATCGGAGACAAAGTCTTCATCGTACCGGTGCCAGCAATCCATGACTTCATGGCCTGCCTTTTTGCAGAGTTGGCACCGAGGACGCCCCCGGGAGGAAGAAGGGCAACGGCTGGAGTTGTTGTTGAAGCCGCCGCCCGCTGGTTTGTTGGTGTAGTTGCTGCAGTTGTTGTAGCCGCCGCCAAAGCTGCTGTAGCCGCCATCACCCGGAGAGTTGCCACACCCGCGCCCACCGGTTTGGGACTGGCCCTGGTGACCGCGACCACGGGAGACAGCGTTGGCAGAAGACTGGCGGAGATTGGTGCCATGGAGGAAGCTGAGGCGGGCGTCAAAGCTCACGAGCTGGCTGTAAAGCTCCTGAAGCGTGATCGGTTCCACCCGAGCAGCGAGTGCCGAGACGACAGGGTTATATTCCATGTCCAATATGACGAGGATTTTGGAGATGGAGACGATCTCCGAATCAGAGAGCGCAGCGGTAGTGGAGGCAACTTCATCTGTGAGACTTTTGATTTTGCCAAGATACTCGGCCATCGTCATGTTATCTTCTGAAGATTGGTCAGCTCGATGCGGGTGTTGATGGCTGAAGCTTGACTCTGAGCAGCAAACATGGCGTGGATTGCACGCCAAACTTCGTCATGCGTCCGTAACGTGTCGACCTGTGCAAGTATATCACGGGAAAGAGAGCCCATCAAATATCCTTGAAGTTGTTGATGTTGTGCATACTAGAGGGATCTTGTAAAGTTGGCCACTTGCTCTTCTTTGCCGTCCTTGGTGATGGTGAGGGTGGGCGGCGGCGCCGGACTCTTCTCGTCGAGGTGATGTTCCATCTGTGCACCTCTGATTTGCGGTAGCACGACGGCCTTCCAGAGAAGAAAGTTCCCCCTCATCAGCTTCTCCTGTGGTGGTGGTCCGAGGGACGCAGTGGTGGTGGTGGATGATGAGGAAAAGGTGGAGGAGGAGGTGGTGGAAAGTGCACCCATGGTGCTGGGCGACATGGCGGCTGAGGTGGTAGACATGCTCTCGATGGAGGAAGGTAGCTAGATGTGCTCTTGTTGAGGAAGAGGCTCTGTTACCATGTAAGATATTATGGGAAGCGTAGAACCCTTTGCTCGGGTCGCATTGCATTATATTGGAGACATGCCATGGCTTACAAGAATAGATCGATCGTAGATCGATTGGGTACAGAGAGGAAATCGGGAGAAGTTGGCAACAGAAGAAGAGATAGAATAGATTACAACTTAAAGAGAATTCTATCCCTATACAACTTATTCTAACACAAGGATCTATCTGCTTTATGCATTGTTGTTGCATTTCACAGTCCAACATGTGAAACCAAATTGCAACCTCGTAGTCGTAGGTCACGAACTGACACCGGAAGTATAGTTGCATGAAATCAGGCTGAAGTGACTACTGCCTGTGTTGATGCTAAAATCAACAAGTCATTTTGCTTTGCTTTTGAAATATTGCCAAGTAATTGTCCTCGTCTCTCTATTCAATTGAGCCGAGGAATTGACTTTGCTTCATTTTATTTATCTATCTAGTGGTCTTCTTAGTAGTCAGTTGTTAGCAATTTATATGCCTCATAACCCTCTTCCTTGAACTGAAGAATTGACTTTACCTTACTATGTAGTGGTCTTTTTAATAGTCAATATTTAGGCAGCTCTCTGTTTCTACCCCACCCCCGTTATAGCTGACAATGACAACATGCAGATTTTCATCTTTGTTAACTTGCAAGCTGCATTTGATTCTTACAGCGCCTTGGAGCAGTACTCAATGAAACATTCTGTTATAATTCATTTTTCATCATGAATCAACTGCACCTGTTAAGTTCGTCCTTATGGAAACTAAGATGCTTGCCATTATAGCGAGAATCCAACATGGTTACATGATTTTCGTCCAACCGTCGCGCATCTTCCATAATTTGGTTTACTACTATTTATGGTGAATTTAATATGGTGGAGGATTTTGCAAAATGAGGTAGCTTTGTCTGTCAAACTATGGCATACTGTTCTAGTTTTTTCTGTTCAAAATAGACAGTTTGCACCATCTCTTCACGGCTTAGCATTGCCAATTAGGTTATATTGAGACTTTCAAATGTTAGTTGGATCAGATCAGCATCTTCTAGACCTGAAACAACAGACTGCCAGTTGTAAATTCTTCTGTTGGGTATACCAGCAGCTGGAGCTTTTATATCAAAAAAAGAAACTGAGTTTATAGGGCGTGAACATTTGGATTTTGTCCGACCGCCGTGTGGCTCTTCTCCACGCCGTGGGATCTGATGTTGCCATGCGCGCATCAGATGACATCGTGGATGCCGGGTCAAGTGCTATTCTAGCTATAAAAGAAAAGCAATTGATGCTTTTGTTGAGACATAGTCGCGACAGGGCTGTTGATATGTCCCTGTGAGGTGTATATACTCACATTCTCTGTTTTACCACTCTGTTTCTTAAGATGGGACAGATGTGTTGATTGGATGAATGTTCAGACTGAACTTGGCCATGCAGATATAATCAATCACCTTGAACTTGAACGTGTCCTTGTAAAGTCAAGAGTAACCTCAGAATTCAGAGTAGTAGTTGGAACATTGATCAGTGGGTGGGAGTCATAGGTGATTCATGGAATGGCAGGTACTAGTTCTCAACCTTCTCAACGGCAGGTACTAGTCCTTGTAAAGTCAAGAGTAAGCTTAGAATTTAGAGTAGTAGTTGAAAGATGGAACATTGACCAGTGGGTGGGAGTCACAGCCTCATAGCTGATTCATGGAATGGTAGGTACTAGTTCTCAATGTGCATCTATAAATTCTTGAGCTTGAATTGCTGCATCAAGTCTAAGAAAGATTGTACCCGCATGATTTTGTTCTTGTGAAGCTTAGTTAGCATTCAGCAGCAGTACCTATCGGCGCTATGGACCCGCATGGGCATGGAGGACCAGGTGGAGGAGGCCCTGTAGGGTGGGGTCCGGTACCACCTGGAGGGCCTGGATTTCTCGGTGGCCCTGGCCCTGGTTCTTGGGGGCCTGGATTTCCGGGTGGCTTTGGCCCTGGTTCTTGGGGCCCTGGATTTCTCGGTGACCCTGGCCCTGGTTGGGGATCTGGATTTGGTCGCTTTTTCGGATCCTGGTAAGTTGAATCATTATCTAATTGATGGAAGTTTAAAGTTTGCATTGTGCTATCGATATCATGAATGCATTCAGTTAGCATATCAATTGCTATTCTTTCCATGGTTTTCACTTTCAGTGAGATTTCACTGTAATTCACTGAATTTCATTAATTTCAGTAGACACTGAAATATTACATTTCGGTCAAAATATTTCAGCAAATTCAGTAGTACACAGGAAATCAAATATTTTTCAAAATACTTTTTAAAAATTTCAAATATCTAATTAAATTCAAATGAATATTTCGGCTTTTTGGCTGAAATGCGAACTGAAATAACTGAATTTCACTGAATTTCAGTGATTTCAGTTGGTGCTGAAATTTTGTTGAAACTGAAATTGAAAACCATGATTCTTTCTAAAAAAAGTCTATCCTTCACTTGGAGACCGTTAGTGGTTAAGGTGTCAAGTGTAAAATATTCAGCATAAACTCAAAGTTCAATTCCAAGCTATGAAGCATATACTAGTCGTTTAGTTTTGTACCTCTGAAAACCCTCATGGTTTAGATGAATATATACATGTGCAACTCTGAACAAGTATTTCTTCTACAGCTTCTATCATCTCTGCTGCTGCTGCCTGCTCCAGGACTGCTGTGGCCCTCTATTCGGACACCCAGGCCCAGGCGGTCCACCACCCCCTTTCTGATAGCCTACCGAGCTGGGGACCTTATCTATGGCGAGAAACTATTCCTGGGCTAAATATATTCACTGAAGAACCCACATGGGTGAAGATATTACATCTTGGATATTTCCCTTACTACTATGTAAATACTAGTGAAAATAAATAATGGTCTTTGTATGTCTCTGATGGAGATCGTTGCTTCAGTCTTAGCCTCTTAGGTAGTACCGGGTACTAGTGTTATTTCGGATACTGAATGCAATTATCAGGGTTCTCTAAACTTTGTAGTACCTTGCTGATGCATTTCACCGCCTAGCATGTGAGATAAGCTACAATCTCATGGTAGTTCACAAACTCACACCAACCGGGGTAAATAAGGCAGAAACTGCACCGGATGATCTCTCTAGCCAGCATCAATCCATCCTGGAGCTAGTAATCCATTCCAGAGGGTTCTGTTTGATTGTATTAATTAGACTTCTGCAATGAAAATGTATTTAACCCTTGAAGCATTGTTGAAGAGAGATTTTCCTCTATTTCTTGAACTGAAGGATTAACAGTACCTCTTTTTATCTAGTGGTCTTCTTAATAGTCAATTTTTGATGTGTTTCCTACCGTCTATTGTAGTTGTAGCTGACAGTGAAAAGAGGCAGATTTCCCTGGCAATTGGTGACCATATCTAAACAAACAGATTCGCCCCCGCCCCCGCGTCGTCCTCCCCCTAGGGCAACTCGGGCGGCCAGAAACCTAGCCGCCGCCGTCGCAAACTCCATCCTCCTCTCCCTCTGCCGCCGCCGGAAGACGCCGCCGGGCTAAGCCCGGTGGCCGACGGCGGTGGCGGGGGATCTCCTCTCTCGCGCGTCTCCGGGGTGGGGCGGACCCCAAGGTGTGTGGTGGCGCGACCGATCTGGGATCTGCGGCGCGACGGATGGCTGCAGGCGGCGGGAGGCCAGCCCGTCCTCGGACGGCGACGGCTTGGCGCGGGAGGCCAGGGCTGCGGGCGCGGCGGATGGCCCTTCGGGCGGCGGTGGCGGCTGCGGCCGGCTTGGCTGCGGTGGCGTGCATGCTGCCTTCAGATCGGCGACGGCGGCGTGAAGGTCCTGGTAGTTTCGTCGACGGCACCTCCGATCGGATCTGTTCTGACCGGTG
Organism: Triticum dicoccoides; assembly: GCF_002162155.2. NCBI lineage: Eukaryota > Viridiplantae > Streptophyta > Magnoliopsida > Poales > Poaceae > Triticum > Triticum dicoccoides. The sequence continues at coordinate 785,922,621 of NC_041385.1, read as the reverse complement.
TAGCCGGCGGTGGTGGTCATCTCTTCCGTCAGAGGTGGTCGGCCTAAGGCTGGGTGTTCGGATCTCGGGATCCGTCATCTGGCACCAGCTGCGAGTCGGGAAGACGTAGTTGCCAGTGAAAACCGAGCCGACGGCGGGCGATGGCGGCGTTCCACGTCGTTACCTTGATGAAGGCATCGTCATGTGACTACCGTCGACCCACTCGTATTGCTCCGGGGGAAACCCTAGGATCTGGTGTTCCAGACCAGACGATGGCGGCATTGCAATGTCGTTTCTCTCTTGGGAGCATCGTTTTGTGGAGCAGCGCTGGAAGTCAGAGGCAGGAGGTGGAGCGGCTTCGTCTTGCACGGAGCTTTGATGGAGATGTCAAGTCATGCCTGACCGACAGGTGCTACGCTTGGTCATGCCTGGTCGGCAGGTGTTACGCACGACAGATCCTCCAAGGGCTTCAAGCTGTGTCGGCTGGTGGTACTTGGCAGCATGGCGCTGAGGTGTATCAGTGACGACCGTGACGTGTTCAGCTGTTTGCGCATAGGGAGGAGGTGTCGTTGGGCGCCATGGTGGCGTCGACGATAGCTGGATCGAGCAAGGTTGATGCATCAATACAGTTCTAAAGATGGAGCGGTGGCAGTTGGTGGTGGCGGCCTCTGAGAGCACGCCGGACCAGAGTGTGCCCCAGACCCGGCAAGTGGCTAGGTTGGGGTCTCAGGTCTTAGATGTTAGGCTTGGCTGTGATGTCTGTTTGGTATTAGGCCCAGGCTATCTACGCCCCTTCATCAACTGGATAGGTGTAGCGACAGTTTGTTGCTTAGACGGCGGCTTTAGTCTTACTGTTGTATGACTTTGTAAGGTCTTGTGAGAATAATTAATAAAGTGGCCGTATGCATCGCCCAGATGCAGAGGCCGGGGGTCATCCTCCTTTTTTTTTTAAAAAAAGTAGTATTCTTGTAGATGGTATAGCACTTGTAACTTATGTGGTGTACTTTCATTTGGCAATTAATGGGTGATCTTGGTACTCCACTATTGTACTTGGCTTGTACGTAAAGCCGCTCCTGGATACTGTCGTAGCATCTGCTGAGCTCATCTGTTCGTTGCACGGTCAGATGTGCACCATTTTAAGATTATTGCTACAACTGATGTTTGATCTTAACATAAGCTGAAGAAACAAATCATGTACTAATAAGCACAAGAAAGTTTCTCCATGGTCTGGCCCAGGTTCCACATCGTGCTCTTCTCTCGAGCAGGAAGACACTAGGCCAGTTGTGTGATGGTACAACTGTAGAACTAATCTGAACTTCACTGTCATAATATTCTTCAGAATGTAGAAGTAATTTCATCATCGAGATTAATTGATACAGTATGTGCTGTATGCATGCGTGTCGGTCAGAAATGAAAATCAACACATATTTAATATTGAATAATGCACATATTAAGGTTGCAGAAATTTCTCTTCTTTGTTCTACTATAGAAAAAATATATGTTCACTTTGTAGATAATTATTGATTCTGGCGTGAAGTGCCAGCTTTTACAGCACAGTCACCTGCCTAAAGATAAAATTGGCTGTTATGTCTCCGTGTTAGGCAGGCTCCAACCAGCCACCGAGGTACATTAGGGGGCAGGAGAACACGTCAGTGTTGCGCTCCGAGCCAGCTGTCCTATTCCGCCATAACATTCATTTGTATCCCGTGCAGCATAACAGCGAAGGCAAACTGTTATCGGTATTCGACACAACAACTGAGTCATTCTGGCAGATGCATGCTCCAGTTGTTCCCACTATGTCATCTATCCTTCAGATGGATGATACCATTAGCATCTATAGCTACAGTGATGCCAGAAAAATTGTTGACATATGGGTGTTGCAGAACTATGAAAAGGAGGTGTGGGAGTGAGTGGGACTACAAGTACAAAGTTGAATTGCCTGCCGCAGAAATCATGGAGTGGTTGGGAAGGCCAAAGGATTATTGGCATGCATGTCAATGTTGTGTCCGTGGATGGTCACGTCTTCTTGCTCCTCGGTCTTGGCGGACGTCTCATGTACATTGACACTAACGGCAAATTTGATGACAGCCTCCATCGTGATGGCCAATACTTATACGCCTGGAAAGGTCGGCTCAAACAAACTCTTGTTCCGCATACCTTCTTTGCGGCATTAGAAGGTTATGCTGTGAATGATTTTCCTTTCACCTGATGGCTGCTGACTGAGGTGTTGCTTCTTGAAGGCGTAGCCCTCATACCCATGTGAGCCTGCAATATCTACGAATTTGATCAACCATGAGTCTTATGGACTTTGCTTCTTCTTTTTGCATTGATGTATACCATTTGTGATCAGAAGTTTAATTTGACTATTATGTCGTTGCTTGTCTCGGTACCCTTTCAGGTTGAAGTGACTATTGCTGTGTTGATGCTAAAGTTGTAAATTGTTGCATCGTTGTGAATAGCCCAATGAAATGTTCTATTTTAATTCCCTTTTTCTTCATGAATCTGTTGCACGTGGTTATGTAGTTTTTCATGAAACGGCACCCCATTATACCAATAATTGGACATGGTTATATTTATCTCATTCCGAGGAGTTGTATTGTTCTTGTTGAAAAGATTGTTACCAGTACCCTTTTTATGTTGCATTATTTGGAGTTATATCTTATTGTTTCACTTTTCCTGCTAAACATTGTATGATTAGTGCTTCATCTGATGTTTGATCTTAACATAAGCTGAAGAAACAAAACAGTATACTAACAACCACAAGACAGTTTCTCCATGGTCTAGCCCAGGTGGCACATTGTTTTCATGTCTCAAGCAGGACGTCAATGGCTTGCTGTGTGATGGACTGATGGTACAACTGTAGAAATAAGTTGAAATTCACTCTGATAATTTTCTTTAGAACGTTGAAGAATTTCACCAACTGTCAAGTCGTGTCGCTGTTGCTTCATCTTGCTTGTCAAGGTCCACGAGAACATTGTATTTCGTTTTACTGACAGTTGTAAGTAGCTGGTGATTTTTGTGAATGTGAAGTTATTCAGGTCCCCAGCTGCTTCCCACTATGGTTTCTTTGATTTAACAGCAAAACCGGTACCTCAGTCAGTCTGTGTGAACATCCTGCCATCTTGTCAGGTGCATGCCCCTACGATGCAGGGAGCCAGGGAGCCACGGACTGCTGGCCGTCCTGGGCATGTATCCTTGAGTTATAACTTAAAATTCAGAGTTGCACAAGTGTTGTGCAACATTAAAAGCTGCATAAGATTTTGCAAAGTGCACGTACTATATTCGAGTTCTAGATTCGATGGTGCTGCCTTGAGTTATTAAATTCAGAGATGTGCTCCTTTGGCTATCATAATTCAGAATGAATTTTTGTATATTCACAGTGATGCTAGTAAGCTGTAACTGGTTTAAAAGATGGGAGTGTCTATTTAGTACTTGTCTGTTTTTCAATTCGGTAACATTCACATTTCTTGACAGATAAACAGAGGACACTTGTATGTCCAAAAAACCCCACCCCAGGGACTATTCTTTTTCGGTACAACACCCCAAAAACACATCAATAGATGAGATCTGTCCATACCCCTTCATAATAAAGGATAGGATGGTCTTTCTAGAAAATACGTCGGAGATCTGGCCTGTTCTGAGTCCGCCTTGGGCCGGCCCATTAGCGATTGTGTACTGTCCCACGCACGGATCAAAAATCCAAAAAAACAGTGCTAAAATTAGGCATTGAACACAAGACCTCCAAGGTCGTGAGATTGCTACTAGCCACCAGAACCATCACGAGTTGCCGATAGTTGTCTGGCGCAGTAGTTTATCACCTAGAATTGACGTACTGTAGGTGTTTTTTTATGAGGAATACTGTAGAAGATCAAAATTGGTATACAACCAGACCGGACATTCTAGCTAAAGCGTCTTTTATTGCTAAAAAAGCTAATGTCTTTTTTCAACTTTTCGATTTATTAAAAAATATGAAATGTTTTTCAAAATTTGAACTTCTTTTGGAAACGTGATTTTTTTCAAATTTCTGAACCTTTTTTTTGAAAAATACTTTGATATTGTGAATATTTTCCAAATCTTGAGAACAGTTTTTCAGAATTGTAAACATTTTTCTGAAACTGTAGATATTTTTCAAAAAGACGAATAATTTATCAAATTTGTCAACATTTTCTTGAAAACATGACAATTTTTCAATTTTCGAACATTAAAAAAAATGCAAACACTTTTTCAAATTGGCAAGCATTATTGAAAAACAAAAACACAAACATTTTTTCAAATTGGAAAAAAAGTGTTCAAGTTAGTACAATTCTCATACACACTTTGAAATTCCAAAATTGTTGACAAATTTCTGGAAATTGTTAGGAAAAAAATAAAAATATTTTATGTTGAGTCATAATGACGGGAATTACAAATACACTCATCTAACTGGTATATTTTAGGCTATGGATAAATGATCCCAGCGTCTTGTAGGAGCCTGGCATGGACATATGAGGCATCCATTTTAGGTTTGAACGACTTCCAATATCGTTTACATGTTGCGACACGTCCGACCATTTATCACTCTATTTTCACGGAGAAAACTCTAGAAAATTCAAAACTTCTCAAAAATCTAAACAACTTGGCATTGTGTCTTGATTGATCATAAAAGTTGGTGGAAAATATTGGAGGTTATCTGACGGATGTCAAAAAAAAACAAGCTTTCAAACGGACCCTTCTAGCCTATCCAAACACCCTCCTTGAACATAGTCTTTTTTGCACATCCTTAAAATGAATACCACTTTTGAAAGAAGGTAGGCATGCCCATGGTAGGCACATGCCTTGTTTGGATGATTTTCGACACCATATGCAAGTAGTGACACATCCGGTCATTTATCGGCCTTCTTAACCAAGAAAACTTCAAAAAATGCAAAATTGGGCGAAACCCCAAATAATTTGGCATGGTGCCTTGCATTGGTCATACAAGGCCATGAGAAATGGGGCAATTTAAGGGATGTCGAGAAATGAGGTGCTCCCAAACATACCCTTCTGGCCTATCCGAATACTCTCCACTAAACATGGTATTTCTTCGGAGATCTTAGCACATGCCCCAACTTTTGCAAGCAAGTCGGCATGTCCATTTTAGGCATACATGCCTGGTTTAAACGACTTCTGACACCCTATGCACGTTTTGGCATGTTTTGCCATTAATAGAACTTTTTCACTGAGAAAACTCCAAAAAAGACAAAACTTGGCAAAAACCCATACAATTTGGCATGGTGCCTTGAATACAAGGCCATGAAAAAGTGGGTTCATTTACAGGATGTCAAGAAATGAGTTGCTCCCAAACAGATCCTTCTGGCCTATTCGAACACTCTCCATTGAACATGATATTTCTTTGGAAATATCAGGATTGCCCCAACTTTTGCAAGCAAGTGGGCATGCCCATGTTAGGCATCCATACCTGGTTTGAATTATTTCCGACACTGTGTGCACGTTACGACATGTTCTGTCATTAATTTTCATTTTTTCACCGAGAAAACTCCAGTAAATGCACAACTTGTCGAAAACCCAAAAAACTTTTTATGATGCCTTGAATTGGTCATACGAGGCCCTTAAAATTTTAAGAATGTCGAAAAATAACAAGCTCTTAGGCGGAGCCTCCTGGCCCTAGAACATACTTTGTTCAACATAGTCTATTTTTCTTCATCCTTGAAATGATCCCGACTATTGCCACCAGGTGCGCATGCCCCTCTAGGCATCCATGCCATGTTTGAATAATTTCTGACACCGTATGCAAGTTGCGATGCGTCCAGCCTTTTTTTGCATTTTCTTATTGAGAAAACTCCAGAAAAATGCAAAACTTGTCAAAAACAAAAACAACTTGTCATGGTGCCTTGAATTGGTCATACGAGGCCATGAAAAAAATTATGCCCATTTCAAGAATATCGAAAAACAACGTGCTCTATGACAGACCCTTCTGGCCAACACGAACACCCTCCATTGAATATGGTATTTTCGTGGACATCCATGAAATTACCGCAACGTTTTTCCACTAGGTGGACATGCCCATCGTAGGCATCCATGGAAGGTTTGAACTACTTCCGACACCATATGCAAGTTGCGACACGTCTAGCCATTTCTCGACCTTTTTTGACCGAGAAAACTTTAGAAAATGCAAAACTTGTCAATAATCCATGCAAATTGGATTGGTGCCTTGAATTTGTCATACAAGGCCATCGAAAAAATATTGGAGGCATGGATGCCTACCATGGGCATACCACCCGCTGGCAAATGTTTAGTTCATTTCAAGAATGTCCAAAAAATACACCATGTATTTAAGTTTTGTACAGGTTTGAAGGAAAAATGTATTTAAAATCATAATTTATATAGATACTTAAAACTGTCACTTTAAGTTTCTAACATAACTAATAAATACAAAATGATAGAATTGAAAACAACAAATGCTTTTTAAAAACATTTAATAAATTAAACAAAAAAAGAATTAAAATCATGATTTAAATTAGTTACTTTAAACTGTAACATTGGTATTTCAAGTTTTGTACAGGTTTAAAAAAAGTTTAAAAAGGGAAAAAAGATAAATTAACAAAAAATGAGAAAAACAAAAAATAGAATAGAAAAGAAAGTCTTAGGCCTTGCCCAACTAAGTGACGACATCGCTCCTGTTAAGCGACTATTGAAATTTGTTGGGAAATAAAAAAAATTCTCATTTTAAAAAAAAATCACAAATCCAAAAAATGTTCTGGCAAATTTAGAACACTTTTTTGATATCATATATTTAGTCTTATTTCTGAAAAATGTTTTGGAATTTAATTTTTTGTCCGTACTCTGAGAAAATGTTTGTTTTCACAATTTTGTTTGTGCTTTTCAAAAAAAGTATTTGAACTTTGACGTTTTGAAAAAAGTTAAAGACACAAACATTTTTTGAAATTACCTTACAATTTTCAAAAAAGCAAATAATTTTTAATTTATGAATAAAATTTGGAAATAACGAACCTTTTGAAATTTTGGGCAACATTTTGAAAGCATTACCATTTTTTGAACAAGAAAGAAGAAATGTAACAGGAAAAGGAAAGTAAATAAATAAAAAGAAATTATGAAAAAATGACCAGTTCAGAAAGTGTTCGTAAAATCTTTTTAAAATTCCCAGCCGGTCACTTACTTAATGCGCCTAGCTTTAAATTGTCTACCAAAGGCATGCTGTCGCAGTAGTTGTGGACGCATTTAGTTTTTTGAGTGGTCGTGGGTTCGATTCCCAGCTTGTGCGATCGTTTTTCGCCATTTTTCATCCGCATGCCACCGCAAGTGGGCCGGCCCAATTAAGCTCCCTGGTGTATACGTTACTACAAAAATAGATACAAATTGCGAAATGTCCATATTACCCTTTATACGTATTGCGAGGGGGGTTGTACCGAAGCGGGACTCTTTTTTGTTTTTTAAAAAACGGGTCGGGCTAAACTTTCACCCGGTTTCAACTAAACCTGGATTACAAACAGGATGCTCTGGAAATGAGTGATCGCTCGCAGTGTTGAAACTTGGGAAATTACAGAAACTTTCAAGTCTAGAATGAAGAAATACAGTGACAAAAAATCGTAGAACCTACACTATAATCCCGTGGTAGCTGAAAATCACATTGCATACTCAATATAAATGAAAGCATGCAGAAAATACAAAAGAATATGTGCACCTGATAGCATAGAAACATTCAGAAAAATGATAGGAACTCATTTCTAAAGTATAATACGGAAACAAGGCTGCAAAGAGTAGAAAAAAAATCAGAGCCTACACACTGTGTTGACAAAGTAAATGACACTGAAAATTACCAAGGTTACAGTGCAAAGAGTCCAAGAACACCTACAAATTACAGTCCAAAAGATTTACAATAGCAGAACTTGCCAACTTACACTGCAACTGCCTAACAATTACACTGCAGTAGTCCAAGACTTACAGTGTAAATCCCCTGGAAATTATAGTCCACATACACAGGAATTTACACTGAAAACTACCAGAGATTTGGACTTGCCAAAACATGTCAGCTTACGCTGTAAAATACTTAGGAATTACAGTGTAAATGCATAAAAAATACAGTGGAAATCGCCTAGAATATACAGCGTAAATTACACTATAAAAGAGAACATTTACACTGCAAGAATGATGATGATCCAGGATTTACAGTGAAAGAACCCAGGAATTACACTGTAAAGTGCCCCTATATTTACACAGTAACTTCCTGGGCAATGTAAAAACACATGGACTTACACTGGAAAAAACCATAGAATTACCAAATGCCGCTGAACTTACAAGTACAGTGATCAGTGAATGTACAGATCAAGTACAATGAAAGTGCCCTGGATTTACATTGTAAGAACAGTGCATAAAACTACTAAAATACATAGCAAGTACACTGAAAAAGCATCTGAACTTACAGTGTAAATACAGACTAAAAATACAGAGTAACTACAGCGACACTACCATAATAAATACAGTGTATAAATCACCAAAGAATCTACGCTAGAAATACCCAGGAAGTTTTAAAATACACTGGAAAGACCAATATCCTCCCAATTCTCGACTTTTTATACAGATCTAGTTAATTCATGGGCTACTTGTACTATTACTGATAGCTCTTTTCGGAAAATGCAGATGAGGAGCATGACAAGAACAATAACAGATGACGATCTACTGCCAATGTCACAAGAAGATCTCGTTCTAAATGTGAGTATCACGAAATGGCAAAAACTCGGAACAAAATGTTGTGTACATCAAAATCAAAATAGCTCACACAAAAAATACATTGCAGGAATCGATTTCTTTTACCACACTCCTGCAATCAGATATTATATACAAGGTAAGAAAAGCAACTTTGAAATACAGTAGTGGTACCAAACTGCTTGACAAAAAGAGTGTTTTCTTAGTTATGCTATTCCAGCAAGAACTCCAGTTAACTTAACATGTTGCTTGCAGGTACATTCAAGAACACAATTTAAGAGTGGATGACTCCAGTAACAAAACACATAACAGCAACAGCCCAACAATGCATTCTAGAGTAAGTGAAACTATTGGTGAAAGACTCATGATCTGACAAAAAAGTGAGAAACTTACATCTTGAGAACTCTACTGCAGACATCGGAAGAAATGCAAAACGAAGCTACACCAAGTGAAGAAGGCGCGGCAGAACCGAACCCCTGGAACGCAGACCTGTTTGCCACCATAAATTTGGAACATGTGGGCATTTTAATAAGATTTCAGAAACAAGTACATATCATAGAAGTTGAAACTAGTAAGAAAAATAAAACTGAAACAAAATGCTAAGTATGCAGGAGACTGAAGATGCTCACCCCAGTTCAACAGCAACAAAAACAATCTCAAACACTTGCCACAACATTGAAGAAAGAGAAAGGGGAGAATGAGAGCATTCACAACAAATACAAATTACGATGATGATACTAACGGAACGTCGTGGCGAGAGACTTTCCGAAGCTTACCTATTAAACTGAAACCTATAAATTACAGAGCTGAAGCATGAATATTACACTACAAATTAGGGCGAAAATTACACTATAAATACAAAAATAAAAGCAAGGGGATTAGACTGTAAATCTGGGATAACACTGCAATTATTGGGAACATTACATTGTAAATACATAGAATAAGCAAGGCGATTACACTGTAAAACCAGGGTTACACTGGAATTCTTGGGAAGATTACACTGTAAACATGACATAGTTCATAACTGCACATCAATGACACTCGAACAATCAACAAGAATGAAAGCCAAAATTTCAGAAATTACATAACTGAAATTACAATGCAAAAAATGGCAATTACACAGTGTAAAAACAGCATGTGAATTACACAGTGACTCTGGGGGTAATTACACTGATACCCTGGGACAAACTACACAGTAACTTTGCAGTATATTACACTGAAACTCTGGCACAATTACACTGTAACTCTGGGGGTAATTACGCAGTGTAAAACTTTGGCGTAAATTACACATAATAAGCATGCGAATTACACAGTATGTCCGGGGGAATTACATTGCAACTCTTGGGCAAATTACACTGTAACTCTGGCCTATATTACAGTGAAACTCTGGACATAATTACACAGTAACTCTAGGATGAATTTCACTACAGATACATAAGTAAAATAGAGACTCAAAACAAACTGAGTTACACTGCAAATCCTGGTCGATTCAATCAACTAGGAGCATTAAAAATTACAGAATAGAGGAATTGCAGTGCAAAGCACATAAAAATACAGATAAAAGCGCATAATTCAATAGGCAATCAAGATAAACTACATGAATTTCAGAAAACAAATAGTAGCAAAAGAACACAGAAATTATTGTGCTTACACTCTAATACATGAGCACTGAAAAAATACACTGATAAGAACCAACACTCACAAACTAGGAGTAAGTACAGAGCTAGAACACAGGGAAAACAAAAAATGGAACATGGCAAATACACCAAAAACAGAGCTAACCGGGGTAAGTCTGATGCACTCAGAGTCAGAGGCCATGGAACCTGTGCACTGCATGCAGAAGACGCCACTGATAATAACTAACTACAACTAAACCTACCAAAATCCATGCATCTACAACCGAAAAGCTACAGGATCCATACATCTTCATCTAGCCACAAAACAACGAGACACCTACCAGCGCCTACACAAGAGCAGATGGGAACAATGGCGGATTACTCATGCCATGAAGTAGAAGTAGAACCAACCGCTAAAACTACAAGCGCCTACCACGAATCTACAACAACACGGCGGCTACAAGCACCAATCACAAACCCACAAAGAAATCACGGTGGCAACTCACCTAGATCTGGAAGCTACAGACCCAGAACCAATCAAAAATCACACGCGGGAGGGAGAATGACGAGGCTAACCAACCGCAGACGTCATGAATCGAAGAGAAAGGGGAGAGAAATCAAGCTCGACAGGTGGGGAGGTCTCAGAATCGACATGAACAACACGAATCACCTAGTCTCCTCCGCCGCTCGAGCGCTTTATCGAAACAGTGAAGCTCGAATGAAAAGGGAAAACCACGCTGAAATTTAAAAAAGGACAAAAAATGGGGGGCCAGGCCGGCGTTGCGATAACGGGTTGAAACAGAAAAAACCACGCCCGAAAACCAATCCTCCCAGCACGAATCTCCGCGTAAGAGCGGACGGAGAGAGATTTGAATGTAGGCGAATTGAAAAACAGTCGACTGTAAAATAGCAAATCCGTAAAAATATGGCATGTCATCATTTGAAATAATGTAAATCATTATTGGAATCAAAAGACATAATTTCACCTCTACAAAATCCGTGTAAGTAAGAAGTAACCTTGCCACCCACGGTTCTATATTTTTTGAGAGTACGCCAAGGATTGGTGTATCGTTTCACAGAAGGCAGGCAAGGATGTCAACATCGTCTTTGGGTTTACAACGGTAGGCTCGGCTCTAACTAGCCATTAACACCATAAGAAGCTTCTTCTGACTACCAACTACCAGCACCGTTATGAATATCCCCATTTCGAGGACGTGAATATCCTAGGGATGTACCCACACCGCCCTACTGGCGAGTACCGGTTGCTACTACACCGGAGTAGCCACGAGAGGCACATGCAAGTAGATCTGCTACCTGAAGGTCAAATTGGCTGCTACGTCTTCACGTTGGGCTCCGACGAGCCACCGAGGTACATCGGGTGGCCGGAGACCTCGTCAAAGCGCTTAAAGGCACCTGCCCTGGTCCATGATAATCTGCATTGGTATCAAGTGCACCGTCGTAGCCAATACAACACAATGCACAATCAGATTAAAAGCAAATACATAATAGTATTCGACACCATAGCTGAGTCATTCCGGCAGATGCGTTGTGACGCCCGGATAGTTAAGCTACAGTGAACCTCCGCTAATAATGCCACGTCACCTCGAATTACTGTTTATAAACTCGCGCCAGTTCGAAACCTATTTCAAACTTTAAAAATTAAGCAAACAATAAAAGTTTTCAAATCTTAAAACTAAAATGTTCGGAGTGAACCAAATAATACATAGGTAATTATGGTGGAGAAACCAAACTTTGATAAGATGTTTAAAGGCCCTAAGACAATTAAAACAATAGTGAATACAATTAAACAAATGCCTATTAAATTTATAAAATGCTAACACTATTTTATTATGGGTTAAGAATTAATCTCGTAGTAGTTTATTGGTAAATACAAATTAGGCACTAGTGGTAATTTTATAAAACTGAAAATAAAAGAAACTACAAAATAAATAAAAGAAAGAAAATACAAAAGAGAAACAAAAAAAAAAACAAAAGGAGGAGAAGCCCCCCTCCCCTGCTGGACCGCGGCCCAGCTGGCCATTGGGCCAACCAGCCCACCTGGGCAAAGGCCCAGCCGGCCACCCCACTCCCTCCATAACCCCCACCCCTGGCCAAACCCTAACCCAACCAC
>NC_041385.1:785903527-785909674 GCF_002162155.2 Triticum dicoccoides | reverse complement strand
CGATCCAATCTGGATCGGGGACGAAACCCTCACTCCCCTCGCTCCTCGCCCCCTCTGCCCGATCTGGACCGGGCACCGCGCCCCGTCCCCATCTCCCTGTCGCGTCGATGCTGCCCCACCGACTTCACCGGCGTCGCCACGCCCCGCCCGCGTCGGACGCCGCCCTCCACTCCGAAACCGGACCGAACCACGACCTCGCCCTCATCACGGAACCTCGTCGCCTGGAGCTCGATGCGCCGCCGCTTGGACCTCGCCGGCCTCCCCGCCCGGACCGCACGCCTTCCTCGTCCTCCTCCCCGTCGGACCACCTCGAGCCTCGCCGCCCGATCCCCTGCTCCGAACGTGAGCACCTTCTCTTCCACCTCTCTCTCTCCCGTAGCCGGATCGGCCATGCTCGCGCTCTCCCGCTCGCACCCGGCCCTCCCCCTTGCCGCTCCTTACTGCTGCTGCTTGCGGCCTTGTCCAGGGCGCGCCCTGTGCGGCCCTGCCCACTGCCGCATAGCTCCGCGCTCGCCGGAGCTCCGCCTGCTGCCTTCCTTCGCCGCAGCCACCACGCTCGCTGGCCCCGCCGCTCACCGTGCCCCCCCCCTTGGTGCTGTTGCTCAAGCAGTGGCCGCGGCCACAGCCGCCGCCGGCACCGGACCCCCGTAGCTCGCGGCTGCGCCATTCGGGCAGCGCCCAACGCCCGGCGCCTGGCGTGCCTCGCCACCGCGCCTGAGGTGTGTGGTCGGGCGCCCACACGCCCCTTGCCCGTTAACCGCCCGCCCCGTTAAGCCCCAAGGGCCAATGACAAAGGGGGGGCCAACCCACAGAACGTTTTAAAAGAAAATGAAAAATAAAATAAAAATGAATTAATAAAATTATTAATTAATTAAATTAATTAATTAGTGAATTAATTAAGTTAATTAATCCTGTTTAATTAATCTAATTAACTAGTTAGTTTAATTTAATAGTAATTAGTTTAACTAAAACCCTAATTAACCTAACAGTGTATGACAGGTGGGTCCCACGGGACCCACATGTCAGTTTGACCCAGGTCAACCACACTGTTGCCTGCTGACATCACACATACGTCATGCTGACGTCAGCATTTACTATTCTGGATAATGTTGGATTAAATAATTAATTAAATTCCAGAAATTAATAAAATCTTTAGAAAATCATATCTTTTAATCCGTAACTCGGATTAAAATAATTTCAACATGAAAGTTGCTCAGAATGACGAGACGATTCCGGATACGCAACTCGTTCGTCCGACACCCCCCCTAACCTATCGAACTCGCAACTTTCCCCCTCCGGCTCCTCTGCCCGAAAACGCGAAACACCGGGGATATTTTCCCGGATGTTTTCCCCCTTCACTGGTATCACCTATCCCTGCGTTAGATCACCTCTAGCACCGCATTTGTCATGTTATGCTTTGATTACTCTGTTATTTATTATGTTCCCCCTCCGTTACTTTTTCCGGTAGACCCCGAGGCCGCTGCCGGTACCCCCTGTGATCGACTACGGTGTTAACGACCCCTCTCTCTTGCCAGAGCAACCAGGCAAGCCCCCCCCCCTTGATCACCAGATATCGCCTATTCTCCTCTATACTGCTTGCATTAGAGTAGTGTAGCATGTTACTGCTTTCCGTTAATCCTATTCTGATGCATAGCCTGTCATTGTTGCTACAGTCATTGATACCTTACCCGCAATCCTACATGCTTAGCATAGGATGCTAGTATTTTTCATCTGTGGCCCTACATTCTTGTCTGTCTGTTGTGCTATACTATCGGGCCGTGATCACTCGGGAGGTGATCACGGGTATATACTATATGCTTTCTACATGATACATGTGGAGACTAAAGTCGGGTCGGCTGGTGGAGCACCCGCGAGTGGATCTTTGAGGCGGAGCGGCAGGGCAGGTTGAGACCGCCTAGGAGAGAGGTGGGCCTGGCCCTGTTCGGCGTTCGCGGATATTTAACACGCTTAACGAGATCTTGGTATTTGATCTAAGTTGGCTACGAGCCTATACGCACTAACCATCTACGTGGGAGTAGTTATGGGTATCCCGGCGTCGTGGTATCAGCCGAAGCACTTCAGACGTCAGCGACGGAGCGGGGCGCGCCGGATTTGACTGGAACGCCTGCTAGGCTAGGTCTGCTTCCGGCCGCCCTCGCAACGTGCAGGTGTGCTATGGGCGATGGGCCCAGACCCCTGTGCGCTTAGGTTTAGACCGGCGTGTTGGCCTCTCTGTTTTGCCTAGGTGGGGCTGCGACGTGTTGATCTTCCGAGGCCGGGCATGACCCAGGAAAGTGTGTCCGGCCAAATGGGATCAAGCGTGTTGGGTAAGTTGGTGCACCCCTGCAGGGAAGTTAATCTATCCGAATAGCCGTGATCTTCGGTAACAGGATGACTTGGAGTTGTACCTTGACCTTATGACAACTAGAACCGGATACTTAATAAAACACACCCTTCCAAGTTCCACAGACAACCCGGTGATCGCTTTTCCACAGGGCGACGAGGGGAGGATCGCCGGGTAGGATTATGCTACTGCGATGCTGTTGGAGATGCTACTTGGAGATGTTACTTGGAGATGTTACTTGGAGGACTTCAATCTACTCTCTCCTACACGCTGCAAGACGGAGGCTGCCAGAAGCGTAGTCTTCGACAGGATTAGCTATCCCCCTCTTATTCTGGCATTCTGCAGTTCAGTCCACTGATATGGCCTCCTTACACATATACCCATGCATATGTAGTGTAGTTCCTTGCTTGCGAGTACTTTGGATGAGTACTCACGGTTGCTTTCCCCCCCTTTTTCCCCCTTTCCTTTCTTTCTGGTTGTCGCAACCAGATGCTGGAGCCCTAGAGCCAGACGCCACCGTCGACGATGATTTCCTACTACACTGAAGGTGCCTACTACTACGTGCAGGCTGCTGACGACGCCCAGGAGTAGTTTAGGAGGATCCCAGGCAGGAGGCCTGCGCCTCTTTCGATCTGTATCCCAGTTTGTGCTAGCCTTCTTAAGGAAAACTTGTTTAACTTATGTCTGTACTCAGATATTGTTGTTTCCGCTGACTCGTCTATGATCGAGCACTTGTATTCGAGCCCTCGAGGCCCCTGGCTTGTATTATGATGCTTGTATGACTTATTTTACTTGTAGAGTTGTGTTGTGATATCTTCCCGTGAGTCCCTGATCTTGATCGTACACATTTGCGTGCATGATTAGTGTACGATTGAATCGGGGGCGTCACAAGTTGGTATCAGAGCCGACTGCCTGTAGGAATCCCCCTTTCCAACTCCTTGGTCGAAGTTGAGTCTAGACTTTATAAAACTTTTACTAACATGGCTGTGTGTCTTACGGGCACATGTCGCCATTGGGTGGTAGTAGGATCTTTTATTCCTCGACCTATACTCTAGGACTCTGACATCTCTTCTATTCGGGTTAAATGAATTTTACTAAATCTAACATTAGGATCTCGTTATCATTTTCACCCGGAGAGCCCCTTATTACTGATGATCGTCTGCTGCACCAGAAGACCCTGAAGATACTCTCCGCTGTTAACTCGAGAACTTGTGTTCATCGCGTTTGCAATTCCCCTTCCACAGTAAACCCTTATGGATAACTACTTGCAGTTGTTATTCTTACCTTCATCCCCAGTTGGTCTTGTTATTACAAGATACCCCGAAACACTCGTCGTTGTTGATAATCCTTTGAGCTTACTGCCTTGCTGTTCTTTGTCACCTGAATACCCGTACGGTTAATTCTCGCACTTATCGAGTATCCGCTCATCCCCCAGTTGTTCATGTGTTTCACAAAAGTCTTCGAAATACCATTCGATATTCCGAAAATCCTCAGCAACCTATTGCTCTGGAATTTCTTGTTTGCTTTCATTATGATTAATCCCATAAGTATAGTAATCATATTGGCATCCTTTGTCACCATCATTTTTGAGTCCGTTGATTCAATACGTTGTGAATGTTAACAATCATCAGTCGAGTCCTAGGATTATCTTTCCGGCTCAGACGTCATTTCGAACATGAGCTGGTTCTCGACCAAACTATCTGTCGTCGATTGTGCTTCTGGTATATTCAATTGATCCATCCTTGATCAGAACGTCTGCTTCTGATCCTTTGTTTTGGAAATCATAATTACTTTGCTACTTAAGCGTTGAACTATTCAGCTGTCCTATAAACCGATGCATTTGCAATCTTTCTTCCTCTGATTGGGTATCGATACTCACCTCAGCTCCACTGTGGATCGCCTTATCCACTGTTGAATTATTATATCCGACAGTGTCCTTCATAATCAATCACTTTGTGAGTTCTTTCTCCGATACATAATGCCTTTGGTAAATTGTATCCTTTCCTTTTGACAACCATGCTCTGCTTTCGAGCTGGTGATATTTACTCTTGAAGATTGTGGTATATGTTCGTAAGAAGCCCCGATGGGATTGAACCAATGCCTCCCCTCATCGGTGTGAACCCGAAAGATTTCACGAGTCATACTTATCTGGTATTGCACCAGGTAAAACTTTCAACAACTAATGTCATCTTCGAAATACGAGAGGTGAATGGAAGATTATGCATTGAGGAAGTGGGAGTCGACCTTGAACCTTGTGTTCATGCCCATGGACGCGATGTATATCCTATCATGGAAGCTTCTTGTAATAATAAATATTTCCTTGATAGCTAACATATGGTATCTGTGAATTGATCCCTTGCAACCGTGGTTCCGACCATGATTGTTCTTCTTTGATTCCATTTCTCGGACAAGTTAAAACAATTGTCTTCTATGGATCGATACACCAGTCCAACCTTTACCTTGATCTTGTGTCGAGTATTACCCCCCTGGTATCTCGAGATTATCTTGGAACTGCATAACTTTTTATGAGTTCATCAAGTACTACCTTCCCACTGATTCCAATTTTTCACGGGCTCTGAGTTATTAAACACTCAAAGACACCGATAACTGAACCGAGTCCGCACTACGGTTCAACAACTCTTCAGTAAGCTTCTATAACTATGAGTTTGTACCCGATCACGCCATTCCTAGCCTGTTTGGCTATATCCTTGTCGTGCCGATTTTAACTGTGCTACCTGGTCCTCTTCCCAGAGCATAATTTTTGACGCTGAGCTAAGCTTACGTCGATCTTCCTCATCATATCATTTTGCTTTGGACAACAAGCTTGATTTTGAGTTTGTGTCGTACGCATGGTTCCAATAACCTTTTGCTTCATAATTCCTTTGACTTGATGTTATCGCCGATCGATTACATCTTCATGAAATCTCTCGACAAATGTGTCGTGATCATCATCAGCATTCTGAGCACTTCCAGGATATCAGTTGAATTCATGTTGAGTAATACCATCCTTGCCCTCGATGATTTGTGTTAATAGTGACCACTTTATTGCCTTCCGTTCAACACAAAGCTTGTTCATGCTTGGTGTTATACCTTGAGTTCCTTGCTATCCAACAATTGTTCTTCCTTACCTTGGAGTATTACCATCCTTTATGTCAAGAATGTTCTGAGATTTGTTCCACCTCTTGAGAATTCTTGACATAGAAATACTTCTCACCATCACCATTCTTTCTTGGTCCCCGTGTTAATTCCAACAAGTGAACGGTGTTGTTTGGATTCTTTCATTCTAGCAACCCTATTTTTTTTGAAGTTAATGGTCGAACGTTCATTCTTAGGCTATTGACTATTGAATCATCATTCTGACATTGGTCGTGCAACCCAACCCATATTTCGGGTGCACCTTTCAACCAATGTTTAATTGTGCATGTTTTCCTCGAGCATACATCATTATACCATTTGATCTGACAAATGTCATCTTCTTGTTCACATTATTGTGGAAATCCATCTTTTGAAAATCTCAATGAATTGTCGTTGAGTCAATCAGCCACCTCCTCACCTCTCCTTGGTTTAATGATGAACTATTGTTTCAGGAACCCGCTCCCATAGTTCATTTCCCGAGAATCTTGCAATGCCATTTCAACGATTTGTGTTGCACCTTTTCTTCTCGGACATCCTGAGTCTGAGGCATCATGACACCAATTGGATCTGAATCTCGGTCAGATATGATGGTTGGGACAACTTTCCAGGAGTTATGTTGTTTGTCCTTTGATGACCCGGTAACATGATGTCATGCCTAGCACCCCCCC
>NC_041385.1:785901303-785903252 GCF_002162155.2 Triticum dicoccoides | reverse complement strand
GGCTGGAGGACCTATCATTATAGATTCCTTTTCAGCAAGGTTATCCGTTCATCCATGGGGAAATTGTAAGACTTATTCTACAAGTTATTCCTGATGGATCCTTCGTGTTTCCAAAGTTTGATCTTCACCTGAAGACCATGTCAATGCTACCTCGAAGCATGTCAATGGTACTCCGATTTTCAACAGGAACATTTGAAGCACGATGCTAAATTTTGTTTATCATTTATCCTAACACCGTTGTATGGGTAATATCATGAGATTCCTCCCCCCCTTACCTAAATGGTTGTCTACTTTATATCCTGTCATGGATATCTTGCTCTGCTTGTCCTTGGGAAGGATATACCCCTGAATTATGTGTTTTAACACATTTTCCTTTCCATTGTTCTGTTTAATCTGATATTCATATTTTCCTTTCCATTGTTGTGTTTGACATTCTTGTGATCTATATAATCTAAGCAATAATATTCTCCTGCTTATGTAAACACCTCGGTGTACAACTCTGTCAGTAAGACCCTGTTACGATTGTTGATGATATTCCGGTAACCACCGATGGACGAGAACCTTGCCTATTGGCCCGCCTCGTTCAACGAGCAGGAAAATGGTTTTCTTCGTCCCTCGCCCTTGGTATCGATGTTGTTGCCGACATATCTGACAGGCTACCCTTTGACACGCCTTACTATCATGACCGTGCAAATTATCGGCCCCCTTCCTACTTTCAACCACATGGCGGGCCCATAACCCACAGCTCCACAGGATCGAAACCTGACTCTCCTGCACCCCCTCTCCCCAAGGCTGTTCTTCACGTGTGGCCTCGTATGTGATTCACGGGCCACCGTCCCAAGTTATCTATTTTGGTAGCAGACGCAATACTCAATCTCATTGCTCTGGACCCCTTTCGCATGTTGTTTCAGACATCGAACAATGGCCTATCCGTTTGGAACTTCTCATGGTACCTTCTTACTTTACTCTCGATATTTTCTTAAGTTCAATTCGAGAGTTACTTCCTACCCCATTCCCTGAATTATGTACCAGATAGTCAACCTGGTAAGGCCCGCCCTTCCCGAGTCTTCCCCCATATCCTTTTCGTAAGTACGATGAAGATCCCGAAGAAAGGATGATGACTTCATCATTTTGACCTGAAGCAGAAGTATGAAGGCATCAATATATTGGATTGACCTCTTCGGGAAGAGCAAGCCAGGATGAGAAGACCCGCTATATTCGTTACCAAACCTTCCCCCCTTACTCCCCTCTTAAATCTCGGGATGAGATTTCTTGTAGTGGAGGAGAATTGTGACGCCCGGATAGTTAAGCTACAGTGAACCTCCGCTAATGATGCCACGTCACCTCGAATTACTGTTTATAAACTCGCGCCAGTTCGAAACCTAGTTCAAACTTTAAAAATTAAGCAAACAATAAAAGTTTTCAAATCTTAAAACTAAAATGTTCGGAGTGAACCAAATAATACATAGGTAATTATGGTGGAGAAACCAAACTTTGATAAGATGTTTAAAGGCCCTAAGACAATTAAAACAATAGTGAATACAATTAAACAAATGCCTATTAAATTTATAAAATGCTAACACTATTTTATTATGGGTTAAGAATTAATCTCGTAGTAGTTTATTGGTAAATACAAATTAGGCACTAGTGGTAATTTTATAAAACTGAAAATAAAAGAAACTACAAAATAAATAAAAGAAAGAAAATACAAAAGAGAAACAAAAAAAACAAAAGGAGGAGAAGACCCCCACCCCCCTGCTGGACCGCGGCCCATCTGGCCATTGGGCCAACCAGCCCAACTGGGCAAAGGCCCAGCCGGCCACCCCACTCCCTCCATAACCCCCACCCCTGGCCAAACCCTAACCCAACCACCCGCACTCCCCCCCACGTCGTTCCCCCCTCCCGATCCAATCTGGATCGGGGACGAAACCCTCACTCCCCTCGCTCCT
>NC_041385.1:785897292-785901052 GCF_002162155.2 Triticum dicoccoides | reverse complement strand
TCGCTCCTCGCCCCCTCTGCCCGATCTGGACCGGGCACGGCGCCCCGTCCCCATCTCCCTATCGCGTCGACGCTGCCCCACCGACTTCACCGGCGTCGCCACGCCCCGCCCCGCGTCGGACGCCGCCCTCCCCTTCGAAACCGGACCGAACCACGACCTCGCCCTCGTCACCGAACCTCGTCGCCTGGAGCTCGATGCGCCGCCGCTTGGACCTTGCCGGCCTCCCCGCCCGGACCGCACGCCTTCCTCGTCCTCCTCCCCGTCGGACCACCTCGAGCCTCACCGCCCGATCCCCTGTTCCGAACGTGAGCACCTTCTCTTCCACCTCTCTCTCTCCTGTAGCCGGATCGGCCATGCTCGCGCTCTCCCGCTCGCACCCGGCCCCCCCCCTTGGTGCTGTTGCTCAAGCAGTGGCCGCGGCCACAGCCGCCGCCGGCACCGGACCCCCGTAGCTCGCGGCTGCGCCATTCGGGAAGCGCCCAACGCCCGGCGCCTGGCGTGCCTCGCCACCGCGCCTGAGGTGTGTGGTCGGGAGCCCACACGCCCCTTGCCCATTAACCGCCCGCCTCGTTAAGCCCCAAGGGCCAATGACAAAGGGGGGGCCAACCCACAGAAAGTTTTAAAAGAAAATGAAAAATAAAATAAAAATGAATTAATAAAATTATTAATTAATTAAATTAATTAATTAAGTTAATTAATCCTGTTTAATTAATCTAATTAACTAGTTAGTTTAATTTAATAGTAATTAGTTTAACTAAAACCCTAATTAACCTAACAGTGTATGACAGGTGGGTCCCACGGGACCCACATGTCAGTTTGACCCAGGTCAACCGCACTGTTGCCTGCTGACATCACACATACGTCATGCTGACGTCAGCATTTACTATTCTGGATAATGTTGGATTAAATAATTAATTAAATTCCAGAAATTAATAAAATCTTTAGAAAATCATATCTTTTAATCCGTAACTCGGATTAAAATAATTTCAACATGAAAGTTGCTCAGAACGACGAGACGATTCCGGATACGCAACCCGTTCGTCCGACACCCCCCCTAACCTATCGAACTCGCAACTTTCCCCCTCCGGCTCCTCTGCCCGAAAACGCGAAACACCGGGGATATTTTCCCGGATGTTTTCCCCCTTCACCGGTATCACCTATCCCTGCGTTAGATCACCTCTAGCACCACATTTGTCATGTTATGCTTTGATTACTCTGTTATTTATTATGTTCCCCCTCCGTTACTTTTTCCGGTAGACCCCGAGGCCGCTGCCGGTACCCCCTGTGATCGACTATGGTGTTGACGACCCCTCTCTCTTGCCAGAGCAACCAGGCAAGCCCCCCCTTGATCACCAGATATCGCCTATTCTCCTCTATACTGCTTGCATTAGAGTAGTGTAGCATGTTACTGCTTTTCGTTAATCCTATTCTGATGCATAGCCTGTCATTGTTGCTACAGTCATTGATACCTGACCCGCAATCCTACATGCTTAGCATAGGATGCTAGTATTTTTCATCTGTGGCCCTACATTCTTGTACGTCTGCTGTGCTATACTATCGGGCCGTGATCACTCGGGAGGTGATCACGGGTATATACTATATGCTTTCTACATGATACATGTGGAGACTAAAGTCGGGTCGGCTGGTGGAGCACCCGCGAGTGGATCTTTGAGGCGGAGCGGCAGGGCAGGTTGAGACCGCCTAGGAGAGAGGTGGGCCTGGCCCTGTTCGGCGTTCGCGGATATTTAACACGCTTAACGAGATCTTGGTATTTGATCGGAGTTGGCCACGAGCCTATATGCACTAACCATCTACGTGGGAGTAGTTATGGGTATCCCGGCGTCGTGGTATCAGCCGAAGAACTTCAGCGTCAGTGACGGAGCGACGCGTGCTGGATTGGACTGGAACGCCTGCTAGGCTAGGTCTGCTTCCGGCCGCCCTCGCAACGTGCAGGTGTGCTATGGACGATGGGCCCAGACCCCTGTGCGCTTAGGTTTAGACCGGCGTGCTGGCCTCTCTGTTTTGCCTAGGTGGGGCTGCGACGTGTTGATCTTCCGAGGCCGGGCATGACCCAGGAAAGTGTGTCCGGCCAAATGGGATCAAGCGTGTTGGGTAAGTTGGTGCACCCCTGCAGGGAAGTTAATCTATTCGAATAGCCGTGATCTTCGGTAACAGGACGACTTGGAGTTGTACCTTGACCTTATGACAACTAGAACCGGATACTTAATAAAACACACCCTTCCAAGTTCCACAGACAACCCGGTGATCGCTTTTCCACAGGGCGACGAGGGGAGGATCGCCGGGTAGGATTATGCTACTGCGATGCTGCTGGAGATGCTACTTGGAGATGTTACTTGGAGATGCTACTTGGAGGACTTCAATCTACTCTCTCCTACACGCTGCAAGACGGAGGCTGGTAGAAGCGTAGTCTTCGACAGGATTAGCTATCCCCCTCTTATTCTGGCATTCTGCAGTTCAGTCCACTAATATGGCCTCCTTACACATATACCCATGCATATGTAGTGTAGTTCCTTGCTTGCGAGTACTTTGGATGAGTTCTCACGGTTGCTTTCCCCCCCTTTTTCCCCCTTTCCTTTCTTTCTGGTTGTCGCAACCAGATGCTGGAGCCCTGGAGCCAGACGCCACCGTCGACGATGATTTCCTACTACACTGAAGGTGCCTACTACTACGTGCAGGCTGCTGACGACGCCCAGGAGTAGTTTAGGAGGATCCCAGGCAGGAGGTCTGCGCCTCTTTCGATCTGTATCCCAGTTTGTGCTAGCCTTCTTAAGGAAAACTTGTTTAACTTATGTCTGTACTCAGATATTGTTGTTTCCGCTGACTCGTCTATGATCGAGCACTTGTATTCGAGCCCTCGAGGCCCCTGGCTTGTATTATGATGCTTGTATGACTTATTTTACTTGTAGAGTTGTGTTGTGATATCTTCCCGTGAGTCCCTGATCTTGATCGTACACATTTGCGTGCATGATTAGTGTACGATTGAATCGGGGGCGTCACATGCGTGCTCCAATTGTTCCCAGCAACTCGCATGCTTTTGAGAAGGATGACACTGTTCCCAGCAATGCACATGTTTTTGAGATGGATGGCATGCTTGGCAACTATGCCCGTAACAAATCCACGGAAATTGTGGATATATGGGTGTTGAAGAACTACAAAAGTGAGGTTTGGGACTTAAAGTACCGAATCAAATTGCCGGTGGCCGAAATCAAGGGGCAGTTTGAAGGCCGTGATGACCATTGGTATGCGCACGTTGTTTCGGTGGATTGTGACATACTCTTGCTGGTTAGTTTTGATCGCTGGGTGCTTCACGTTAACAGTGATGGTAAATTGGTTTCCAGTTTCAATCTAGATGGCGGAGGATTCTATAGTTCTAAACTTTCGCTCAAACAAACTCTTGTTCCACATACCTTCTTTCCGGCTCTGAAAAGTTGTGCTCGGAGTGCTTGGCCTTTCTTCTGTGTCAGCGTCCCAAGTAAGCCACTAGGTGGTGAGGGCAGAAATGTTGCCATGGCAGCAGACTCGACCACGCCAGCATGTACGGATGACAAGTGGACCAATCAAGGAGAGGGGCGCATCATCGCAAAACCAAATAGGATCAAGTATCCCAATAGAAGATTCGTGGGTCCCGAGTGGGTTAACTCTACTTAAAGCCAGACGATCGAGAGAAGAGGCATTCGGGCTTGCATCATGGCACGGCACCTGCTTTTCTTTTCTTCTTCCTTGTATCATTTGTAATCGC
>NC_041385.1:785837575-785896858 GCF_002162155.2 Triticum dicoccoides | reverse complement strand
AGAGAGAGAGAGAGAGAGAGAGAGAGAGAGAGAACATAGTGTATCTTGTGGTGGAAATACAATTCGAGAGAACTAGACACTAACATTCTGATGGTTGTTGAGTGAGGCGGTGCTTCATAATGGATGTAGCCGTCGTATCTTCATCAGCTGATTATCTATGAACTGGATGAAGAATGAACCTCCTTGTTTGTTCTAATCCTTGCCTATGTATATATATAAAGTTGTGATCAGGAGGTCAGATTGTTATGTGGTTGCATGAAATCTATGCTTGTTTTGATATCCTTCCGGGCCGCAGTGACTACTGCTTTGTTGATGCTGAAATTAGAAAGTCAATCTTGCTCTGATTTTGTAATATTTTCCAAGTAATCCGCCACATGACTCTATTTTCTCGGGCTGAAGAATATGCTTTTCTTTATCATACCTTATTCTATTTATTAGCTGTGGTTCTTCTTACTCAAATTTTAGCAATCTATAAGGTCATATCCCTGTTTCTGGAAATGAAGAATTGTTCTTACCTTTTATGTAGTGGTCTTAATAGCAAATCAGTGTGCTCCCTGTTTCTACAGTTTGTTGTAGCTAACAATGAAAATAGGATAGATGTTCCTCCTTGCTGACTTGCAAACTGCACCTGACTTCTAGGAGACCTTGAGCACTGCTGTCTACTGGTTAATTTAAATGCTTGCATGTTGCACCATTGTCAACTTCTCAATGAACTGTTCTGTTATAAATTATAATTCAGTTTTCTTCATGCATCTGTTGGATCCGGTTCGTTAGGTCTTATGGACAGTAAGCTCTCCACCATAGCAAGAATTAGATGTGTTTATATTTTCTCCTTGAGGGGTAGTATTAGTATATTTTTGAAGGGTTTCTGTAAAGGGGAATTGTAGTAGCGAAATTACTGTGCAGACGATGGATGGCGGACGAAAATCATACGACGCTCTTGATCAATGGCTGTAACTCACTGAACGAATGGGATGCATGGCTGCAATTATGCGTCGGCCAGGAATCGGCCGCAAAAATGTCGTCCATGTAGCAGTTCTCTTGTAGTATTCTAGAAAAGACTGGTATTGCAACTTGAAAATCCATGAATATCTTTTTTGTGCTTCCTGATGACACCATTTTCTGTTGCATAGTTTGCAACTATCTCTTATTCTTTCAATCAGCTGCTAACCACTTTGGATAAATGCTTCATGAAGGCACAACCATGCTATCCCTGTTTGCCATGGTCTGGCTCACTTCCCACGTTGTGTACATGTCTCAAGCAGGGCAGTCGCTGTTGTTAAACATGTATGACGCATACACGTGACAGAGAAGATCTTCAGAGGTAGTTCAGGAGGTAGTTTAGCTAGCATATCTATCTGTCGTAACCGAGTCTATCTCCTCCTTTCTTCCTCATCAAGTTGTACCCTAGATTCTCTCTTATCTTCTCAACCAACTTATGTATGCGCCTCAGGGTTATTGCGCCCCTGCTATATAACACGTAGCACGTCGCTCGAATTTGGGCAAAGACGTTTCCGCCTAACGCACATGCTAATCAGAGCCTTCCTACTTCCCATCTAGATTCCCTACGATTCCACCCGTGCCTAGCTATGTCTTCATCCTCCGAAGCCTTCCAGCCCAGCCTCAATGGCCAGGTCACTGAGAGTCTCTCCCGCACAAACTACATGCTATGGCGCACGCAGATCACACCGCAGCTGCGTGCACTACCGGAATAATGTTATATGCCTACGGCCTTATCTATGCCGACGGCTGCCGTAGGCATAGATGGAGCTATGCCGACGGCCTGGGGAATACCGTCGGCGCAGAAAAGCCGTCGGCATAGCTCCATTTATGCCTACGGCAGCCGTAGGCATAGTAAGGCCGTCGACATATATATCGATCTATGTCTACGACAGCCGTAGGCATAGTTAGGCCGTCGGCATAGAGGTGGCCCTCGTGGCCCAGGGACAGACGGCGGGCTGACACCGTCAAATCTATGCCGACGGCCCGGACGGCGGCCGTCGGCATAAATATCATCTGTTTTTTTATTAGGAGCTGCCACGTGGCAGAGCTATGCCGACGGCAAAGCCGTAGGCATAGTTTTCCATCTATGCCTACGGCAAGGCCGTAGGCATAGCCTCGCCACGTGGCGCCTCCTGGTAGCCCCTAGCCAAGAACTATGCCTACGGCTATGCCGTAGGCATAGATATCATTTGTTTTTTTAAATTATTTTTATGTTTTTAAAAGTTAAAATTTGAATAATTTAAATCTAACTTATCTAAACTTAAACATACACAAATTATACATCAACTTGGGGTAGAATTTTCCATAGATTATGAATATACAGTTTTTTTTTTGTTTTTGAGTATGTTAGAAATGTGACCTCATGTACTTTTTCATATAGGTCCTTATAGTTTGTTAAAATCATAAGTAATTGATACTTGGATCGATTTTGACAAATTTTATATGGTTTTTTATCAGAATCTTGAAAGGATTATGTTGCTATACTATTTTTCAAATTTGAACAAACTTAAATCATGTTTGCTTCAAATTTACAGAAAACACCCTTTTGTTTTGAATTTTTTGTATATTTTTCATACCTTGGCCAATCAAGACAAATTTTATATCTACATCCATCAGATTGTTTCAAGGATTGTGGTGGCAGGCGCAAACACCCGGCAACCGGCTCCGGAGTGTGACTCCTTCATGGATGGTGATGCCGTCAACACTTGGAGGGGGGAAACGGCCACGTTGGGTCGAGACGGAGGGAATCTTATGGTGGGTTTGGCCCAAACCTTGTTCTCAAGTGTTCCTATGGGCTGACCTATCATAACCAGGTGAAAACGTCTGTTGGTCAAATCCCGTATGACAAAAGTCAAAGGCATAGATCTCCAGGTCAATTGGTCCAGGGTTAGGCCGGTTGGGGGCCTTCGGGGGGTAGCAATGCCACCAGAGCATTGCGCCGGGTCCTCATACATGTCTTAAGGTGTGGTGGCATGTCTAAAGAGGCAATACGCGGCTCCGGTGTGAGCCCCCCCCCCCCCAACGGGCGGCAATGAAATCGAAGTAACCCCTCGACGGTTTTGGCGTTGCATGAATATTCTGAACACTCGGAGCGTGATAAATTCATGAAATTTTTACACAGTGCAGACACATGTGATATAATAGGCATTGCAATTTCTTATATTTTTTAAAGATGCAAGAGTATGTGAAAAAAAAACCACTACGGATTGTTCTTCGCGTGTCTACGATTGTGGCCAGGGGCCTTCAGGGGCTAGCTATGCCACCAAATCTTGCATTGGGTCCTCTTACATGTCTGGAAGTGTGGTGTCAGGTGCAAACACCTGTCATGTGGCTCCGGAAATGTGACCCCCTTCACGGAAGGCGCTGCCGCCGGCACTTGGAGGGAGGAAACGGTCGCGTCAGGTCGACACGAGGGGGATCCAGTGGTGGGTTGGGCCCAGTCGGGGGCCTTCGGGGGTAGCAATGCCACCAAAACTTACATTGTGTCTTAATATATGTATACAAGTGTGATTAAGTGTTGAAATAGCCAACGGAGCAACGGGCAGCACACTTCCTTCACAAAACCGGACACGTTCTCTCTCGATAATCAGATACTACCTTGGAGATGGTGTAGTTTACAAGTGGCCTCCTGTGAGGCTTCTACGAAACATGCTCAAACTTTTACCAGACCCTACAAGGGCCATATGACTACACCATGCCAGGTCCCGAGGATTTTTGGCATCGTATGATTTCCCATGGATTTTAACGGCTAGATCTGGCATGCCCCGAGTTACATTCACCCTGCGGTGGTGGGGCCTCCCCCTCCTTTGGTTGCACTAGGCCTACACATACCGCAAAGACATCATATGTGATTTAACAAACCACTTCTGGACATCATTTCAGGTGGTCGCCAAGCAGATATGCAATTTCTCGCATTGAAACCCTACGGATGCAATAAATGTCTCAAATATTGCAGGTGGCCCAGAAAAATGCCATGTCCTGGCACGTGTCATGCAATGGCCCCCTTTGAGAGCACGAGAAGTTTCAAGGTCAACGAAGCAACTGGCATCACACCTCCTTCACAAACTAAACACGTTGTCTCTCGATAGCCAGATACTACCTCGGAGATGGAGCAGTTTACAAGCGACCTCCGGACAGGCTTCTGCGAAACAGGCTCAAACTTTCACCACACTCCACAAGGGCCATAAGACGACACCGTGCCAGGTCCCGAGGATTTCCAGCATCGTATGACCTTTGTTTGATTTTAACGGTTGGATCCGGCACACCGTCGATGTACATTTGCGTCCCGGTGGTGGGGCATGCCCCTCCTTGGGTTGCACTAGTCCTACACATACCGCAAAGACATCATATATGATTTGATGAACCACTTCTGGACATCATTTCAGGTGGCCGCCGTGTAGATCGGCAATTTCCCGCATTGAAACCCTACGGATGCAGTAAATGTCTCAAATATTGCAAGTGGGCCCGAAAAATGCCATGTACTGTCACGTGTCATGCAATGGCCCCCTTTGAGAGCACGAGAAGTTTTGAGGTCAACAGAGCAACGGGCAACACACTTCCAACCGGGCACGTTCTCTCTGAGATGGTGCAGTTTACAAGCGACCTCAGGTTAGGTTTCTGCGAAATGCGCTAAAACTTTCACCACACCCTATAAGGGCCATATGACGACACCGTGCCAGGTCCCGAGGATTTCCGGCATCGTACGGTTTGCCGTGGATTTTAACGGCTAGATCCGGCATGCCGCCGACGTACATTCTCCCCCCACCCCGGTGGTGGGGCCTGCTCCTCCTTTGGTTGGACGGTACCTACACATTCTCCCCCGGTGGTGGGGCCTGTAGCTGCGCGACGCACGGGACGACGTCGGCGCAGACGGGGGCACCCCTGCCGCCCTCCGCCAAGATCCCCTGCAGGCCAGCACCTCTGGCCCGCCCCCATGAGCAGCGGGCAGAGCCACCAGATCGGAACAACGGGTGCCCCAACCAGCCGAGACCCGTACCTGTATCAGCCATGAAGGAAGACGCCTCACCCGAGCCTGATGCAGACAAACGCCGTCGGAGAGACTATAGGCAAAATGAGTTTATCAATTTTTTAATTCTAAAAAATCATTTTTTTTGGAAAAACATGAAATTTGGCAGAATATTGGTTTGTGATTCGTAGAGGGTGTGGAAAAAGTTTGAAAAGATTTCATAAAAAACTCTAATAAATCTAGCAAAACAAATACATAAAGAAGCACACAAAAATGAAGACTTCCTATTGGGTGACCACCCGGTCACGCTGATCGGTGACGTGGATGGCTGGCCCCACGCTCCTCTGCACCTCCAAAAAGAAAAGAAGAAAAAGAAAACGCACGCACGCACGATACAAAATCAAATGAAATTTTGGGCCTTCCCGCGCCACTCAGCCCGCTTCCCTCCCACCCACCAAAATTTAAAAAAAAGGAAAAGAAGCGAGAGAGAGCCCACCCAAGACCCAACAGAGCCGCACCACTCCCCACCTCGACCTCTCTCTCTCCCCGCGACCCTTCTCCGCCGCCGCCACCCACGCCGGTGATTCCGGCAGCTTCCGGCGATTCCGGTTGCTGCCGACGACGCCAAGCACACTCGCATGATCACCTCCGTCCGCTCTGTCTTCCCTTCCGAGCAGATTCGTCGCTCGCGTCCTCTACCGGTCACCCGCGACCGTCCCCTAAGCTAGGGTTTCGGCCACCGCGTCGCCGGCGTGGCTCCGGCGGCTCAGGTACATCTCTCCGTCGAGTCCCTCGCAACCCACCCTCTCTTACTCACCTATATCCTCTCCATCCCAGATCGAGCACGCCAATGTCGCCGTCGTTTCACTTGCGCTGGAACAGCAAAGGGAAGGCCATGGACGACGCCGCTCCAGCCCTTCTCCGACGCCATCAAGGTCAGCCCCTCCCTCTCCTATTCGATCTGTTCCCCTACCCTTCCCTGATGTGCCTACCTTCCTCACCCACACGCAGCAGTAGCAGCAACTCGATGCAGGGACGAGGGAGAGGAGGAGTCCTGCTTCCCCGGCGTGCATCCTCTCTCTCGGAACGACACCCAACCTCAAGCGAGAGGTTTTCCTTCCCCTCCATGACTCCCTTGTCCTCCTCGATTTCCTAGGCTTGCTCTCAATTTGCTGCTGCTCTGCTCAGCTCTGCATTTTTTTACTTATACACATGCTTGACTGAATTTTGAATGGGTGCTACTGCTGTCACACTCCACTGCTGGGTCCTCCTAGGCTTGGTGCAGATTTTAGATGCAGATTGCTAGGTGCAGATTTTAGATGTTCTTGTCACCACTGCTGCTAGTCACTGCTTGTCTGCTTGTGTTAATTTATATGTCATTGTGACGAGTTGAGATGTTCTGGTAACTTTGATGTCTACCTAGTCGACTTATTAGATATGACGGAAGATGCAGGTGGAGATTTGCATCAAAAATTGCTTGTGAAGATATGATTGCTGATTTCAAAAGTAGGAAGAATAGAAGAGCATATCTCTAGTTGGCAGTAGTGCTAGTTGGTTATGTTTAGTTGTCTTTTGGTCATTTGGTGTGGTCTGTTCTTTTGGAACACCAAAATTTACCTATCCACAATGCTCAGGTATGTGCGAACCTGCTGTATTGTGTTATTTATGATGATATGGTCGTCTAATGGTCCTTGGCTCCTTGCATATGTTCTACGTACAACTTAGCGGAGTTTTTAATGCATATTGTGTGTTCTTATATAAAGTCGGCCCCCTCTTGAGATTTGGTCACGCTCCGCCACTGCTCCTAGCTAGCTAGCTCTCAGTTTGGATTGCCCTTGTTGGTTGCTGCAACCAGGCTAGGCGTATCTTGCATAATATCGATCGATTGAAACTTGTTTGCATATATTGCAAATTTGCATGACTAGTGAACTAGCCCTGTACGTATTTTTTTATAGCACTGAAGTTTGTGTTTGTGCTAAATGGAACACCTGATGCACTTGTCTTGGTACTGCTTTTGTTGCTGTGACGGTGTGATGTTCAAACAGTTAATGCCACTCATCCATTGATGAACTAGAGTCCATCTCCGGTTTGAATTGACTCTGCTTTTAAGTATATTTTGCTTGCTACCCCAAAAATGTAGTAGAATTTAGCTTATGAATTGGTCTGGTTGGATTTCTCAAGTTATCTCAAGATGCTACAAAATAAATGGTTGTTGTCTCTGCCTTTGATGTTTGATTTGATTTGATTCGGTTTCCTCATGCCTCTCTGTTTGCTCTGTTCGTGCTGCTGCCGGATCCAGGAAGGTCTTTGAGAACCTAAACGTTCTTTTTTTGATTGATAGATGCATGTGTGGGTGGCAGCAGATCAACCTCCTTCTCAACCCATGTGTAAGCCCAGCCCCTGAGATACTCACCTTCTCAAACCCAATTTTTTTTGTCTATCTTGTTCCTTGACAAACAAATTTTTTTAGGCCAAAACTTTTTGTTCCATTACTACCATCTTGCTGCTCTCGATATCCATGCCCTAATTCATACCTGATCCATTCTTAGATGCTAGTAAGTAAACATGACATGTGGTAGAAAACATATTAAGCCACCATTACGTGTGAATTACACCGGCTCATGTCAGCGTATGTAGTTTGGATGAAATTTTCTTTTTGGCAACAAATGCATCAACTGTGACAGAACCATTCATGATTAATTCTGTCCTGTGCAAAATGTAGTGCTAGTTCTGTAGTTCGTCATATGTATATATGTGCTCTACAATTTTAGTTCTTCTTCTTGTGTTGCTGCACTTGGTCTAGAGATACAACAACATTAGTTAGGTCCGGATGGATCAACACATACAACTAGCAGTGCTAGTAACAAAAAAAAATAACCTTGTGATTGATTCTGTTGAGGCTAGCATTCTCTGTTTGTTTTGGAGCACAACCATGTACTGTACATACTAAGCTAGCTCACGCACACGCATAGCTAGCTCGATTGATTTCTGTAGATACTAGCATCAGCACGCCTGTGTCTCCTATACTAGCTTGTTTAATTTCTGTATTAGCTCAACAACACTAGCTCTGACTTGTTCGTTTGATTCGGAGCAGCAGGCATCCTCCGTGGATGATGACGACAACCAGGGCATCCACCGCCATGACGACACCCCGCACATGGTCCAACTCGGCTACAACCTCCTCTACCGCGCGACTGCGGCCGCGGT
Source organism: Triticum dicoccoides (assembly GCF_002162155.2). Lineage (NCBI taxonomy): Eukaryota > Viridiplantae > Streptophyta > Magnoliopsida > Poales > Poaceae > Triticum > Triticum dicoccoides. Next base: position 785,888,682 of record NC_041385.1, on the reverse strand, counting down.
CGTGTTCGGGATCGACTACAACCTCCTCTCCAGTGAGTCAATCTCCTACCTCTAGCTCCCTCTCTTGTGCTGCTATAGCAGTACCTTGCTCTGTTTCATGCGCATGGGTGATTTTGTTTGTGCTTGTCGTGCTTGTGCCATGAGAAAGATCATTCCTATTTACAGTGATGATGATTCAGAGTAGCACACTTGTTAAATTCTGCTCTTGTACTACCTCATTTGTGGTTGTTGGTTACTGCAGCTAGGTTTTGTTAGCTGTTGGTGTTTAATCTAGCTAGCTAGTAGTGTTGGCAGCTAGCTAGTAGTGTTGGCAGCAAGCTACTCCTGTACTAGTAGTTCATCCATATGTGTAATTGATCCTTCCCAGTAATTGAATAATGTGAAGAAATCCTATTGTATCAGCTATGCAGTGCGAACATCAGATCATTTACAATGAAAATCTTTGTTTGCCTCCCGGTAGAAGTATTTCTTGTAACATTTTGGTGATTTCCCTTTGGTAGATGCATTGTATATATTACATATTCATCCTTATGTGTAGGATCTTTGGTTCATTATACTGACTGCATGCCACCTCTGTCATCGCTGCCCCGTCTCCCGCACCATCGGCACCGCCCCTCCGCCTTCTCCTTTGATGCTGTAGTGGATTCTTAGAATGAAAATGTTGTGTACATCAAAAATATTTTATGGTCTGTGTTTGCAAAACCATGGTTGTTGAATCATGTCTTATAATTGTATTGGAAATTGCTAGCCTTTTTGGCTAGTATTTTTTTAGTGGATTCTTAGAATGAAAATGTTGTGTACATCAAAAATATTTTATGGCCTGTGTTTGCAAATCCATGATTGTTGAATCATGTCTTATAATTGGATTGGAAATTGCTAGCCTTTTTGGCTAGTATTTTTTTTGGTTTTGGTTCGTAAGTATGCCTACGGTTAAACCGTCGGCATAGATATGCACAGGGCTACCCAGGGCCTGCCACGTGGCAGGGATATGCCTACAGCAAAGCCGTCGGCATAGGTGAAAATCTATGCCGACGGCTTTGCCGTAGGCATACCCTCCTGCCAGGAGTCACCGCAGGCCGCCACGTGGCAGAGATATGCCGACGGCAAAGCCGTCGGCATAGATTTTCACCTATGCCGACGGCTTTGCCGTAGGCATACCTCTGCCACGCGGCGGCCCGTGATTCGTTAGCGCTTTTGACGGCGCCGTCCGTTGCCGTCATGTGAAAATCACTGCCGACGGCTAAACTATGCCGACAGCTAGACGAAAGCCGTCGGCATAGGCCCCTATGCCGACGGCTAAACTATGCCGACGGTCTGACAAGACTACGCTGACGTGATCTACGCTGACGGGGCTATGCCGACGGCAGCCGTAGGCATAGATGTATGCCGACGGGAAATGGCCTATGCCGACGGCCCTGGGCCGTCGGCATAGGTGGCGAGTCCGGTAGTGGTGGTGCCGGTGTCTTTGGCTATGTTGATGACACCTCGCCGGAACCGGCCAAGCTCCTCTCCACCAAGGATAAGGATGGTAAGGAGACTCTCGCACCCAACCCTCTCCACCCAATCTGGGTCCGAGAGGACCAGCAGGTTCTCGGCTACCTGTTGGACAACCTTTCCAAAGAGGTGCTCATCACAGTGACCACGGTCACCACCGCGCAGACGCTCTAGACGACCTTGGCGGGCATGTACTCGTTGCAGTCGCTGAGCCGCGTCAACAACATCTGCATCTCCCTCATCAATGCGCAGAAGGGCAACCAGTCTGTTGACTCCTACTTCGCCTTCATGCGTGGTCTCGCCGATGAGCTGGCTGCGGCCGGCAAGCCGATCCAAGACGACGAACTCATCTCCTACATCCTTCATGGGCTGGATCAGGACTATCAGCCCTTGGTCTCGTCCCTCGACGCCCGCATCACTCCGGCCTCCCTCGACGAGCTCTTCGCCATGCTCAGCAACTTCGACCAACGCATGGCGCAGTTTCACGGCTCCGGCGGCGGCGGCTTCAAGTCCTCCGCAAACGCTGCATCACACGGCCGTGGTGGCGGCTCTGGCCGGCGTGGTTCTTCCCGTCGCATGGGGAGGACAGGAGGAGGCGGGCACAACAACGGTGGCGGGCGCTCTGGCAATAGGAGGCGTCATGGTGGCGGCTCTGGTCGGGCTCGTCCAGATACCCCGCGTTGCTAGATCTATGGCAAGCCCGGCCACACGTCCAAGGACTGCTGGTACCACTACGAGGACGACAACGACTCCCAAGATGAGGACAAGATCGCCGCGGCTGCTGATGGCTCCTATGGGATCGATACCAATTGGTATGTTGACTCCGGCGCCACCAGCCATATCACCAGTGAACATGAGAAAGTCACAATGAAGGAGAAGTAACGCGGCAAAGATCAAATCCACACTGCAAGTGGAGAAGGTATGAGGATACGTCACATTGGTCATTCAAGTTTTAGTACCCCGCAACGTAAAATTCATCTTAGGAAAATTTTGCATGTCCCTACTGCCAACAAGAATCTTCTTTCCGTCCATAAAATTGCCATTGATAATCATGTCTTCCTCGAATTTCATCCTTTCTTCTTTTTGATCGAGGATCAGATAACAAAGAAAATCCTCTATCGAGGTAGATTTGTTTGAGGGCTCTATCCGTTGATTCCGGAGCGTAGAAGATTCAATAAAGAAGTCCATGCTGTTGTCAAACTTTCATCAACACGATGGCATGATAGATTAGGACATGCTTCTTTTTCCTTAGTTGAGAAATTGCTGAGAAAGAATAAGCTCCCATTTGTTGGTGAGCGTCATCTTGATACAATTTGTGATTAATGTCAACGAGCTAAAAGTCATCAGTTACCATATCCAACATCCACTAGTGTCTCCACAAAACCATTTCAATTAATCTTTTCTGATGTTTGGGGTCCTGCCCCTAGTTCTGTTGGTAGACACACATACTATGTGAGTTTCATCGATGATTATAGTAAATTCTCATGGATTTATCTTCTTAAGAAAAGATCTGATGTTTTTCAATTTTTCCAAAACTTTCAAGCTCTTGTTGAACGCAAGTTTGACTGCAAGATTATTGTTGTCCAATTCGACTTGGGAGGGGAATACGAGAAGTTAAACTCGTTGACGGTGTCTTGGATTAGGGGGTACTCAACACGTCGTCTCCCGATCAGTTGGATTGGGCCGAGGACCCCATGGCCGTATACTCATGGGCCAGTCCGGACAGCTTCCGCATACAAGGAAGAATCCACAAGGCTTGGCGATCAAGACAAGGACTCCTCCCCCACCGGCGTATTCGGCTAGGACTCTTGTAATCCTAGGCCTCTGGTGCATTATATAAACCAGGGCCAGGCTAGTCGATACAACAACAACAACCATTACAATCATACCTTAGGCTAGCTTCTAGGTTTTAGCCTCCTTGATCTCGTGGTAGATCCACTCTTGTAAACATCCACAATATCAATATCAATCAAGCAGGACGTAGGGTTTTACCTCCATCAAGAGGGCCCGAACCTGGGTAAAACATCGTGTCCCTTGTCTCCTGTTACCATCCACCTAGACGCACAGTTCGGGACCCCCGACCCGAGATCCGCCGGTTTTGACACCGACATTGGTGCTTTCATTGAGAGTTCCTCTGTGTTGTCACCGATAGGCTTGATGGCCTCTTCAATCGACAACGACGCAATCCTGGGTGAGACTTTTTTCCCTGGACAAATCTTCGTAATCGGCGGCTTCGCACTGCGGGCCAACTCACTTGGCCATCTGGAGTAGATCGAAAGCTACGCCCCTGGCCGTTAGGTCAGGTTTGGAAGCCTAAACTTCACGGCCGATATCCACGGGGACTTGATCTTCGATGGATCTGAGCCACAGCCGAGCGTGCCGCGCTGTCACGATGGGCACGAACTAAACTCTGCCACCAGACAGCACCTTGGAGGCCGCACACGAATCCGCTCCGACCCATAGTCCGGAGCCGATCGCACGGATCAAGGACGGATGGCTGGACACCGCCTCGGGAGCTACAACTTCCAGGGCGATGGAGCCGAACACTTACCTTGTCCCGCATAAAGCCCATGACTCCGAGGTGCCGGACCCCCTGCCGGACTCCGAACCTCCTGCGCCCCTGCCAGTCGAATCCGATTGGGCGCCGATCATGGAATTCACCGCTGCGGACACCTTTTAGCACTCACTCTTCGGCGATATCTTAAATTCGCTGAAGTATCTCTCACTATCCGGAGAGCCCTGGCCGAACTACGGCCAGGATGGTCGTGACCCGGACAATGATCTTCAACATCATGCTGGTGTCAAACCAGTCCGGCAATATTACTCCACGGTTGTCGACCTGCGCTAGACACGTCGTCACTTTGTTGAGCCGAGCTCCACTTCTTCGGATCATCATCTCGGTAAGCCGAACAAGAGTCCGGCATTGCGAAGGATAAATCATCACCAACATCGCCGCCCCATGGATTACACGGAGCGGGCATACCGGCATCGCCGCACGGTCGCTTCATCAAGCCGGCATCGACCACGTCACGACCTGCATCGGCAGGGCCGCACTATTGCTTCTTCAAGCTGGTGTCCATCACGCCGACCTACTTCGACATCTCGGCTGGACCGGGGGCTTCGCCATCTCTTCATCAACCTACTCCGGACACTTCAGCGTCACTAGCCGACCAGGCATGGGTGCGCGGATCGAGTCCCAATTTTGGGAATCACCTTCCTTCGGATTACTACAACAAATAAACCAGGTGCTATTAATCCTAGTATTTTTTACTTGTTTGGGCTCATTTTTTCCAAGGAATTATTACTCTGGTTTGTCCATCATATGTACACAGGTCTATCAAGTGGTGGCCGCATTATCGACGGTCGCATGACGGTTCGGTCAGTTTCCGTACATAGTCCGGCGAATGCCGCATCCGGAACTCGAACCAACCTGCGAATTCAGGCCTTGCCATGCCTTTACCGCATCACGCCGCCGCCCTGCACCGACTTTGGCGCCAGGCCATATTTCTTTTATTACTCACTTTGCATAAATTATTTATTATGCAACATTTTTTTATTATCTCTGGTTTGCACTATTTTTTGTGCACAGGAAAATGATCCAGCCGGACTATATCCTTTGACGTCACCTCGGCTGGACGGGGGGCTTCGTCAACACTTCATTACTCCATGCTAGGGACGTCGGCATCACTCTGCCGTCCTGCATTGATCGTGCTATGTCACCACTTCACAGTGCCGAGCTCTTTGCTCCGCCACCTCGGGACCGGCTTGGGGGATAGAACCTTGTCCCGCATCAAGCTCGGACCGCATCATCAATACCGAACACATTAACCAGCTAAGTTTCCTTCATGCTCAAAGTTTTAAATTTCTAACTTGTGTTCGGTTCGACCAAGCATTATACTTTTTTGGAAAAAAGTTGCTTGTAAAAATTTTCCTTGTCGAAACTCTGTTCGCACACACTTGACGCGCTACCCGCGCTCATTATACATGGGGGCTTCTTTAACAGAAGCTTATTAATACGGGCTTTATGCCCAACACATGTGTCACACTTCCGCATGTACCTTTTATTCACCATTATATGCATCGATATGACTTAAGTTTTGGCCAAGCTGGGTTGCCTGGCTCCTGTGCTTACCCCTACGTTCCCGATTGTTCTGCTAGGTGGTAAAGGGAGCACCTCTGCGATTGTTACTGCCGGGTCAGCCGGATGTGTACCTCAGACTGGGTGAAGCCGAAAGCTAGCGTTCTTAAGGGAATACTCGGTCGGTGAACTAAAAGATGATTTCTTACCTATTTATTTACATGCCCCCAGATGTTTTTCTGCTCTTTTCGCAGTCCGGACATGCACTTTAGGGCATGCCTCCCAGGGAAAGGAACCCCTAACGGAACTATTCTCCCTGGAAGATGTTTCTTTCTAACCATGTAATATAACATAACTAGTTGGGCAGTTGTCTGATAAAGCACTAATGACCCCTACGCCTGGTCTCCACGCATGCCCCGGTTTTTATAACCGCGAGGGTATTCGGACACACTCCGGACTATTGGGTCCAGAGGTTGAAGCGAAAAGGTCCGCTACGACAAACGATCTACAATCCGGCTAGAAGGCATTCTACATGTCACCTTACATTTTATAGTCAACTTTTACCCAAGTCGCTTGGGGGCTCTTATGTTTATTTGAGCCGTTTCATACTAAGTGTTTTTCTTCTTAGTCGTTGCAAAGTTAAAGCACGGTAGAAGCACTTTTTTTTCTAAAGTCCAATTTTCGGATTGGCACCGAACACTTGATCTTGTTCGGACGTCATGTTTTTACTGGCGTTTTTTGGTTTTCCGAGCTTTTGGCACTTTTAACTATTTGTGTGTTCTCAGCACAAGTCTCGCAGTGCAACGCCGGACACCTTTAGAGATTCGGCAAAAACATTCTCGGATATTTCTATATATGCATCAGTTTCGAATTGTGTCTTCGGTCAATAGTTGGGTTGCCCGGCTCCCGCGCTTGCCTCCTATATTCCGCTTTGTTCGGCAAGGTGTGCAAAGGGAGAACCACTGCGATTGTGCTTCCAGCTCGCATGGTCAAGCACCTCGGTGGAGAAAGCCGAAAACTGACTGTCACAATAGGTGTAAACTGGTCAGCGATCCGATGACTATATTAAATGACAGGCCATTCATAACATTGGTCGAAGTGTTTCCGGCTTGACCTCGACTGTCGCCGAACACTACCGGGGGCTATTAACTGGCCTCCCAAACTAAATCCTCAATCTTTTGCTCTTTCATTGGAGCTGAGGTTTCATGATCACGCTTAGCATGACAACCCAAAGAAAGGAACCGATAGCGGGACTATTTTCTTTGGAAGACATTTCTTCTGTTAAACAGCAATATAACATATCTCTCTGCGTACCTTTGTTTAGAAAGCCGTATGACCAGATTGCCTTGTTTGTCGTAAATCTTTGCCCTCATAAAGGCTTTATAAAGTAGGACAAACACTCCTCGGCTACCGGCCGAGGAGGTTGAAGCCCATGGTCGGTCAACAAAGTTTTGTACAATGCGGATCCGAGCATTAATGACATAAAGTACTTGGATACATAGAGTCATTACATTTGTGATTTTACTATGGATATCGATCCTTAATTCGGCCTCCCGTGCCCGCATTAAGGCTCGGGGGCTACTGGGATTCGGGCTTATTATTTACAAATATTAAAGGGGCACATTGATCCCCTGATCTGGTGATGCCACCCGACCAGTGTCTCGGGGGCTACTGCATTGCCTGTTCTATGCAGAAAATTTAAGTGCAATATAGTTTCCGAGGAGATTTTGATCCTCAGGTTGGTCGGCCGCACCCAACCTGAGTCTCGAGGACTGAGCATGCCGCTTTTTGTGTCCCGAAGTATTCTGCCTAGCAAGGACTTGATCCTCAGACCGATTTTGCAAATCAACCTGAGTCTCAGCGGCTACGGGGATCAGCGGTCTTATGTCATCCTTCATGTGCATCTTGGGTTTTCAAACGATACACACCTTGAGGGCTACTGGCTATATATCTCGTCAGAGAATAAATTGCATCAACAAAAAATATTGACAAAAATCAGCCCACATTCGGGGTGGTGCACCACCTCAGAAGCAGTCCGGCATAAATCTCGGGCGCTAGTGGCTGGCTCCATAGAGGGCATTTCCGGCATTAAGCTCGGCTAAACTCCTTCAAACTTCTTTGAACCAAGGTGATTTACGACACCTCGGATACAGTCCGGCGTTGGAGCTCGGATACAGTCCGACGTTAGAGCTCGGATACATAGTCCAGCGTTAGAGCTGGGAAGCAGTCCGGCATTGGTGCTCGGCTGCAAAAGATACCTCGAATGCAGTCCGGCGTTGGAGCTCGGACGCAAGAGGACACTGCCTTCTGGAAATATCTTCAAACCCGAGGCATGGCATAAAAATAACAAGGCATTGATAAAGGCCGGAAACTTAAAGGGGCGCCTCGGATACCCGACGCGTAAACTCGTAGAATGCATTTCGGCGATCCTCAAGATCGAAGATGAGCAGATTTGTTGAACCAGTTTTCAAGACCGACGACCGAAGATGAAGAACAGTTCGGAAGAATCGAGGAGCGTCCCTAACTTGAAGACCGGTTCAGGGGGCTACTGACGGTGTCCTAGATTAGGGGGTACTCAACACGTCGTCTCCCGATCAGTTGGATTGGGCCGAGGACCCCATGGCCGTATACTCATGGGCCAGTCCGGACAGCTACCGCATACAAGGAAGAATCCACAAGGCTTGGCGATCAAGACAAGGACTCCTCCCCCACCGGCGTATTCGGCTAGGACTCTTGTAATCCTAGGCCTCTGGTGCATTATATAAACCAGGGCCAGGCTAGTCGATACAACAACAACAACCATTACAATCATACCATAGGCTAGCTTCTAGGGTTTAGCCTCCTTGATCTCGTGGTAGATCCACTCTTGTAAACATCCACAATATCAATATCAATCAAGCAGGACGTAGGGTTTTACCTCCATCAATAGGGCCCGAACCTGGGTAAAACATCATGTCCCTTGTCTCCCGTTACCATCCGCCTAGACGCACAGTTCGGGACCCCCTACCTGAGATCCGCCGGTTTTGACACCGACACTCATTCTTCCAAACCCTTGACATCTCGCATGTATCATACCCTCACTCTCACCAACAAAACGGCTCTGCCGAACACAAGCACCATCACATTGTTGAAGTTGGGCTTGCTCTCCTCGCAGGCGCCTCTATGCCTCTAAAATTTTGGGATGAGGCCTTCCTCACCGCAGTTCACATTATTAATATGCTTCCTAGCCATGTTATAAATAATGAAACTCCTGTTCAAAGACTCCTTCACACCAGACCAGACTACAAGTCTCTCCGTGTGTTTGGATGTGCGTGCTGGCCCAACTTTCGTCCTTATAATCCTCGCAAACTCATGTTTCGTTCTACGCAATGCGTGTTCATTGGCTATAGTGCTCAACACAAAGGTGTAAAATGCCTAGATGTCTCCACCTGCCGTGTCTATATCTAGGGATGTCGTCTTCGATGAAACAAAATTTCCCTTCGCCGATCTTCATCCCAACGCCAGTGCACGTCTTCGCAAAGAAATCCTCCTTTTGCCTTCTCATCTCACTGGCCTTGATCAAGGGGGAAACGATATTGATGATCAACTATTGACTAATCCTACTAATACCGTGTATGAAGCTTGTGCTGATGAAACATGAACGAACAATGAAGAAAACGACGTTGAAATTGGACCTAATGGTGAAAATATTGGTCATCATTTTATGTGTCACTACACGGGAGACAGATTCCCCTCGGGATCAGTTCCACGGCAAGCAATCAAATCCTCCTCGGGATTTGTGGCCACAGGTGCAGGCGCAAGCGCAGAGACCGGATGCTCCGCGAGATCCCGCGACATAGAGACAGGCGCGGGTACATGCGCCGCCTTCGACTCTGTGAGCACCACGCGGCCGGCTCCCACCGGTTGTGTCACGTTTCTCACGCCGCACCAATCGCCGTCTGCCAACTGGCGCTCAGGAACTGGCCCAGGTGACGTGCGGTTCCGTGGCCAGCCCTTGGTCTACAAACAGCGGACTGCAATTGGGTCCACATGCGCAGGGCCCAGCGCGGGTTCCTCCACGTCTGCTCAGCCGACCGGCGCAGGCGGCAATGCTGATCCATCATCATTGGAGTGTGATGGGCTGGATCGAAGGCTGGGATCTTCTGCGGCTCCAACAGGCACTTGGACGAGCGCAGGCCACAGAAAATCCGGCGGCCCCAACAGGATCTGCTACTGCTGAAGATTCTGTGCAGCCGCATGGATCTTCTGTGCCTATGGATCCAAGCGCATCCCCGCGACGTACATGACTACAAAAAGGTGTGACAAAACCTGTTACCTACAAACATGTTATCAAACATGGTATGTTTTGTTCTACAGGTGAACCAGGTGAGCCAAGTACAATTGAAGAAGCACTTGGTGATGAAAGATGGAAGAAAGCTAGGAACGAGGAGTACATGGCACTCAAGAAAAATAAAACATGGCACTTAGTTCCTCCACAGCAAGGTAAAAACTTGATTGATTGCAAGTGGGTATTTAGGATTAAAAGAAAATCTGATGGAACTATTGATCGTTACAAAGCTAGGCTTGTTGCCAAAGGCTTTAAACAGAGGTATGGTATAGACTATGAGGACACATTTAGTCCAGTTGTCAAGGCTGCCACTATTCGCCATGTCTTGTCCATTGTTGTTTCCAGGGGCTGGAGTCTCAGACAACTAGATGTATAGAATGCGTTCCTCCATGGTGTTCTGGAAGAGGGAGTGTACATGAAGCAACCTCCTGGGTTTGAAAGCAAAAGATCCCCCTCTCATGTGTGCAAACTTGACAAAACATTGTATGGGTTAAAGCAGGCTCCAAGAGCATGGTATACTCGTCTCTGTCACAAATGCAGGCACTTGGTTTTGTCCCCTCTAAATCTAACACCTCATTGTTCATTTACAACAAGTCCGACACATGCATATTTGCTCTCATATATGTTGATGATATTATTGTGACAAGCTCATCTGATGAGGCAATCACAGGACTGTTGAGAGACTTGGGTGCAGTTTTTTCCTTGAAAGATCTTGGAGACTTGCACTTCTCTCTTGGAATTGAAGTGAAGAAACACAAAGATGGACTTCACCTCTCTCAAGAAAAGTATGCTACTGATCTGGTAGAAAAGGTTGGCTTGCAAGGTTGTAAACCCTCACCTACTCCATTATCCAGTTTAGAAAATTATCTCTCACAGAAGGGACACTCTTGAATCAAGAGGACAACACAAGATACAAAAGTTTAGTGGGAGCATTGCAGTATCTCACTCTTACTAGACCTGATATTTCTTTTTCTGTTAACAAAGTATGCCAGTTCCTTCATGCACCAACTACTGTTCACCTAACTGCTGCAAAACGTATAGTCAGATACATCAAGAATACTTTGAGCATGTTGGGGAACACAGTAATTTCAAAAAATTTCCTACGATCACGCAAGATCTATCTATGTGATGCATAGCAACGAGAGGGGAGAGTATGTCCACATACCCTCGTAGACCGAAAGCGGAAGCGTTATGACAACACGGTTGATGTAGTCGTACGTCTTCACGATCCGACCGATCTTAGCACCGAACGTACGACACCTCCGCGATCAGCACAAGTTTAGCTCGGGGACGTCCCTCGTACTCTTGATCTAGTTGAGGCCGAGGGAGGGTTTCGTCAACACGACGGCGTGGTGACAGTGATGATGAAGTTACCAGTGCAGGGCTTCGCCTAAGCACTACGACGGTATGACCGAGGTGTGTAACTATGGAAGGGGCCACCGCACACGGCTAAACAATGTCAACTTGTGTGTCCTAGGGTGCCCCCCTGCCCCCGTATATAAAGGAGCAAGGGGGAGGCCGGCCGGCCCTTGGGAGCGCCAAGGAGGGCAGGAGTCCTCCTCATAGTAGGAGTAGGACTCCCCCTTTCCTACTCCAACTAGGAGGGGAAGAGGGAAGGAAGGAGAGGGAGAGGGAGAGGGAAAGAGGGGTTGCGCTCCCTCCCCTAGTCCAATTCGGACTTCCCTTGGGGGGGGGGGCGCCACCTCTTGGGCTGCTGCCCTCTCTCTCCCCTAAGGCCCACTAAGGCCCATTACTTCCTCGGGGGGTTCCGGTAACCCCTCCAGCACTATGGTTTTCTCTGAAATAACCCGGAACACTTCCGGTGTTCGAATATAGCCGTCCAATATATCAATATTTATGTCTCGGCCATTTTGAGACTCCTCGTCATGTTCGTGACTCCGAACTACCTTCGGTACATCAAAACACGTAAAGTCATAATACCATTCGTCATCGAACGTTAAGCATGCGACCCTACGGGTTCGAGAACTATGTAGACATGACTGAGACACGTCTCCGGTCAATAACCAATAGCGGAACCTCGATGCTCATATTGGTTCCTACATATTCTACGAAGATCTTTATCGGTCAAACCGCATAACAACATACATTGTTCCCTTTGTCATCGATATGTTACTTGCCCGAGATTCGATCGTCGGTATCTCAATACCTAGTTCAATCTCGTTACTGGCAAGTGTCTTTACTCGTTCCGTAATACTTCATCCCGCAACTAACTCATTAGTTACAATGCTTGCAAGGCTTATAGTGATGAGTATTACCGAGAGGGCCCAGAGATACCACTCCGAAACACGGAGTGACAAATCCTAATCTTGATCTATGCCAACCCAACAAACACCTTCGGAGACACCTGTAGAGGACCTTTATAATCACCCTTCAGAGACAAAGTGTTCCTCCTGTATTCGGGAGTTGCATAGTCTCATAGTCTGAGGAACTTGTATAAGTCATGAAGAAAGCAGTAGCAATGAAACTAACACGATCATAATGCTAAGCTAACGGATGGGTCATGTCCATCACATCATTCTCCTAATGATGTGATTCCATTCATCAAATTACAACACATGTCTATGGTTAGGAAACATAACTATCTTTGATTAATGAGCTAGTCAAGTAGAGGCATACTAGGGACTATAGGTTTTGTCTATGTATTCACAAATGTACTAAGTTTCCGGTTAATACAATTCTAGCATGAATAATAAACATTTATCATGAATTAAGGAAATAAATAATAACTTTATTATTGCCTCTAGGGCATATTTCCTTCAGTCTCCCACTTGCATTAGAGTCAATAATCTAGATTACACAGTAATGATTCTAACACCCATGGAGCTTTGGTGCTGATCATGTTTTGCTCGTGAGAGAGGCTTAGTCAACGGGTCTGCAACATTCAGATCCGTGTGTGTCTTGCAAATCTCTATGTCCCCTTCTGACACTTGATGAAGGATGGAATTGAAGCGTCTCTTGATGTGCTTGGTTCTCTTGTGAAATTTGGATTCCTTTGCCAAGGCAATTGCACCAGTATTGTCACAAAAGATTTCCATTGGACTCGATGCACTAGGTATGACACCTAGATAGGATATGAACTCCTTCATCCAAACTCCTTCATTTGCTGCTTCCAAAGCAGCAATGTACTCTGCTTCACACGTAGATCCTGCCATGACGCTCTGCTTAGAACTGCACCAACTGACAGCTCCTCCATTCAATAAAAATACGTATCCAGTTTGCAAATTAGAGTCATCCAGATCAGTGTCAAAGCTTGCATCAACGTAACCATTTACGACGAGCTCTTTTTCACCTCCATAAACGAGAAACACATCCTTAGTCCTTTTCAGGTATTTCAGGATGTTCTTGACCGCTGTCCAGTGTTCCACTCCGGGATTACTTTGGTACCTCCCTGCTATGCTTATAGCAAGACATGGTCTAGTACACAACATTGCATACATGATAGAACCTATGGCTGAACCATAGGGAATGACTTTCATTTTCTCTCTATCTTCTGCGGTGGTCGGGCTTTGAGTCTGACTCAACTTCACACCTTGTAAGATAGGCAAGAACCCTTTCGTTGACTCATCCATTTTGAATTTCTTCAAAATTTTATCAAGGTATGTACTTTGTGAAAGTCCAATTAAGCATCTTGATCTATCTCTATAGATCTTGATGCCCAATATGTAAGCAACTTCTCCAAGGTCTTTCATATAAAAACTCTTATTCAGGTATCCCTTTATGCTATCCAGAAGTTCTATATCATTTCCAATCAACAATATGTCATCTACATATAAGATCAGAAAATGCTACAGAGCTCCCACTCACTTTCTTGCCAATACGGGCTTCTCCAAAAGTCTGTATAAAACCATATGCTTTGATCACACTATCAAAGTGTTTATTCCAACTCCAAGAGGCTTGCACCAGTCCATAAATGGACCGCTGGAGCTTGCACACTTTGCTAGCACCCTTTGGATCGACAAACCCTTCTGGTTGTATCATATACAACTCTTCTTCCAGAAATCCATTCAGGAATGCAGTTTTGACATCCATTTGCCAAATTTCATAATCATAAAATGCAGTAATTGCTAACATGATTTGGACAGACTTAAGCATCGCTACGGGTGAGAAAGTCTCATCGTAATCAACTGATAACCCGCAAGTATATGGGATAGTTGTAGCCTCTTTTGATAAATAAGAGTGTCGAACCCAACGAGGAGCTAAAGGTAGAACAAATACTCTCTCAAGTCCTATCGGCCACTAATACGACTCTACGCACACTTGGCGTTCGCTTTACCTAGAACAAGTATGAAACTAGAGGTACTTTGTAGGTGTGATACGATAGGTTTGCAAGATAATAAAGAACACGTAAATAAAAAGTAGGGGCTGTTTAGATAAAGATGCAATAAAGTAAATATAGCGAGTGTGGAAAAGTGGTGGTAGGAGTTTTGGAATTGTCCCTAAGCAATTGACTACTTTACTAGACCGATAGCAAGTTTTATGTGGGAGAGGCCACTGCTAGCATGCCATCCCTGACTTGGAATTCTATGCACTTAAGATTGGAACTATTAGCAAGCATCCACAACTACTAACGTTCATTAAGGTAAAACCCAACCATAGCATTAAGATATATTGGTCCCCCTTCAATCCCGTATGCATCAATTTCTATGCTAGGTTGAAGCTTATGTCACTCATGCCCTCCAATACATAGTCCTATCAACATACTACTAACCCTATGGTGTGATCCACACGCGCGCTCATATGATGGGCACCAAAGGACAACAACATAACCACAAGCAAATTAAATCAATCATAGCAATTCATCAACCACCAATAGGACAACGAAAATCTACTCAAACATCATAGGATGGCAACACACCATTGGATAATAATATGAAGCATAAAGCACCATGTTCAAGTAGAGGGTACAGCGGGTTGCGGGAGAGTGGAACGTTGTAGGTAGAGGGGGGGTGGGAAGGTGATGGAGATGTTGGTGAAGATGGCGGAGGTGTTGGTGAAGAACGCGGTGATGATGATAGCCCCCGGCGGCGTTCCAGCGCCACCGGAAGCAAGGGGGAGAAAGCCCCCCTTCTTCTTCTTCCTTGACCTTCTCCCTAGATGGGAGAAGGTTTTCCCCTCTGGTCCTTGGCTCCCATGGCGTGGGAGGGGCGAGAGCCCCTCCGAGATTGGATCTGTCTCTCTGTCTCTCTCTGTTTCTGCGTTCTCAAATCCTTACCCTTCACTGTTTATTTTATATCCGGAGATCCGTAACTCCGATTGGGGTGAATCTTTTGCCTA
The DNA here is from genome assembly GCF_002162155.2 of Triticum dicoccoides. Lineage (NCBI taxonomy): Eukaryota > Viridiplantae > Streptophyta > Magnoliopsida > Poales > Poaceae > Triticum > Triticum dicoccoides. Next base: position 785,873,488 of record NC_041385.1, on the reverse strand, counting down.
GATTTTTCTCATAAAATTAGCTTTCTTGCGGAAAAAGAAGAGCGTCAACCGCCTTACGGGTGGCCCAAGAGAGTGCCAGGCGCGCCCAGGGGGGAGGGCGCGCCCCCGTATCTCGTGGCCACCTCGGGCACCGTTTCACGTTGATTCTTCCTCCGGAAAATGCCAAATATTCCAAAATAATTCTCCGTCCATTATTATACCGTTTGGATTCCGTTTGATATTGGGTTTCTGCGAAACATAAAACATGCAACAAATAGGAACTGGCACTAGGCACTGGATCAATATGTTAGTCCCAAAAAATAGTATAAAAAGTTGCCAAAAGTATATGAAAGTTGAATAATATTGGCATGGAACAATCAAAAAATTATAGATACGATGGAGACGTATCATCAACTCCTTGAACTTATCGAAAACCTTTTGCAACAAGTCGAGCTGTGTAAACAGTAACATTACCGTCTGTGTCGGTCTTCTTCTTAAAGATCCATTTATTTTCTATGGCTTGCCGATCATCGGGCAAGTCCACCAAAGTCCACACTTTGTTCTCATACATGGATCCCATCTCAGATTTCATGGCCTCAAGCCATTTCGCAGAATCTGGGCTCATCATCGCTTCCTCATAGTTTGTAGGTTCATCATGGTCTAGTAACATGACTTCTAGAACATGATTACCGCACCACTCTGGTGCGGATCTTACTCTGGAAGACCTACGAGGTTCGGTAGTAACTTGATCTGAAGCTTCATGATCATCATCATTAGTTTCCTAACTAATTGGTGTAGGAATCACAGGAACTGATTTTTGCGATGAACTACTTTCCAATAAGGGAGCAAGTACAGTTACCTCATCAAGTTCTACTTTCCTCCCACTCACTTCTTTCGAGAGAAACTCCTTATCTAGAAAGGATCCATTTTTAGCAACTAAGATTTTGCCTTCGGATCTATGATAGAAGGTGTACCCAAAAGTTTCCTTTGGGTATTCTATGAAGACGCACTTCTCCGATTTGGGTTCGAGCTTATCAGGTTGAAGCTTTTCACATAAGCATCACAACCCCAAACTTTAAGAAACGGCAACTTTGGTTTCTTGCCAAACCACAGTTCATAAGGTGTCGTCTCAACGGATTTTGATGGTGCCCTATTTAAAGTGAATGAAACCGCCTCTAAAGCATAACCCCAAAACGATAGCGGTAAATCAGTAAGAGACATCATAGAAAGTACGGTTACGACGTTCGGACACACCATTTCGCCGTGGTGTTCCAGGTGGCATTAATTGTGAAACTATCCCATGTTGTTTCAAATGAAGACCAAACTCGTAACTCAAATATTCTTCTCCACGATCAGATCAAAGAAACTTTATTTTCTTGTTACGATGATTTCCCACTTCACTCTGAAATTCTTTGAAATTTTCAAATGTTTCAGACTTATGCTTCATTAAGTAGATATATCCATATCTGCTTAAATCATCTGTGAAGGTAAGAAAATAACGATACCCACCACGAGCATCAATACTCATTGGACCGCATACATCGATATGTATTATTTCCAACAAGTCAGTAGCTCGTTCCATTGTTCCGGAGAACGGAGTTTTAGTCATATTGCCCATAAGGCACGGTTCGCAAGCACCAAGTGATTCATAATCAAGTGATTCCAGAAGTCCATGATTATGGAGTTTCTTCATGCGCTTTACATTGATATGACCCAAACGGCAGTGCGACAAATAAGTTGCACTATCATTATTAAACTTCAATCTTTTGGCTTCAACACTATGAATATATGTATCACTACTGTCGAGATTCAACAAAAATAGACCACTAAGCAGGGGTGCATGACCATAAAAGATATTACTCATATAAATAGAACAACCATTATTCTCTGATTTAAATGAATAACCGTCTCACATCAACCAAGATCTAGTTATAATGTGCATGCTCAACGCTGGCACCAAATAACAATTATTCAGGTCTAAAACTAATCCCGATGGTAGATGTAGAGGTAGCATGCCGACCATGATCACATCGACTTTGGAACCATTTCCCACGCGCATCGCCACCTCGTCCTTAGCCAATCTTCGCTTAATCCGTAGCCCCTGTTTCGAGTTGCAACTATGAGCAACAGAACCAGTATCAAATACCCAGGCGCTACTGCGAGCATTAGTTAAGTACACATCAATAACATGTATATCAAATATACCTTTCACTTTGCCATCCTTTTTATCCGCCAAATACTTGGGGCAGTTCCGCTTCTAGTGACCAGTCCCTTTGGAGTAGAGGCACTCAGTTTCAATGGTAGATGCCCTTTCGTCGACGGTTGTCGAGAGGCTAGGGTAACCCAAAGTGGTAGATGCCCACCACTTTGGCTTAGCTAAGCCTCTCGACAACAATTGACGAAAGGTCATCTACCACTTTGGGTTATCCTAGCCTCTCGACAACCGTCGACGAAAGGCAACCCCACTTTTGGTTAGCCAAGCCTCTCGACAACCGTCGACGAAAGGCAACCCCCACTTTTGGTTAGCCAGGCCTCTCGACAACCGTCGATGAAAGGCATCCGCCACTTTGGCTTAGCCAACCCTCTCGACAACCGTCGACGAAAGGGCATCTACCACTTTGGGTTACCCTAACCTCTCGACAACCGTCGACGAAAAGGGCATTTACCCATTTGGGCATGAACCCAGAATATATTGAATAACCTTTCAACATATTGAACTACAACATCATATTAAGTTTAGCAACATCACATGAAGTGGACATATTAAACAGCAAGTCATGCCAATATCACAACAAGTTCCACAAATCTTGCCAACATCACAACAAGTTCACATTAAACAACAAGTCATACCAGCAAGATAACAGCAAGTTCCACTAATCTTGCCAACACTACAGCATCATAACAGCAAGGTCCACAAATCTTCCCAACACCACAGCAACATAATAGCAAGTTCCACAAATCTTGCCAACACCACAGCAAGCAGAGTAATCTAGCAAGTTCAATATTAACAAAATGCAAGTTGCCAACACCACAGCAACTGCAATAGCCAGCCTAATTGCCACTAGCATAGAAGTAATCCTTAAGTCTGCTTGGCTTCTTCTGATGCTGCAGTAGTAGCAGGCCTTGGAGGAGCAAATGAAGACCTAGCCCTTGATGAAGAAGTTGATGCACTTGCAGCAGCTGTTGATTTAGCTCTTGCAACAGTTGATGCAGCTCTTCCACCAGTTAATGCAGCTCTTCCACCAGTTGATGCAGCTCTTCCACCAGTTGATGCAGTAGGTCTTGAAGCAGATGATGCAGATGCAACTCTTGCACCAGTTGATGCAGCTCTTCCACCAGATGTTGGAGTAGTTGTTGGATCAGGTACAACAACAACTCTAGATACAGCTCTTGCACCAGTTGATGCAGCTCTTGAAGGAAATATGCCCTAGAGGCAATAATAAAGTTATTATTTATTTCCTTATATCATGATAAATGTTTATTATTCATGCTAGAATTGTATTAACCGGAAACATAATACCTGTGTGAATACATAGACAAACATAATGTCACTAGTATGCCTCTACTTGACTAGCTCATTAATCAAAGATGGTTGTGTTTCCTAACAAAAGACATGAGTTTCCATTTGATTAACAGGATCACATCATTAGGAGAATGATGTGATTGACTTGACCCATTTTGTTAGCTTAGCACTTGATCATTTAGTATGTTGCTATTGCTTTCTTCATGACTTATACATGTTCCTACAACTATGAGATTATGCAACTCCCGTTTACCGGAGGAACACTTTGTGTGCTACCAAACGTCACAACATAAATGGGTGATTATAAAGGAGCTCTATAGGTGTCTCCAAAGGTATATGTTGAGTTGGCATATTTCGAGATTAGGTTTTGTCACAACAATTGTGGAATTGTATTAACCGGAAACATAATACCTGTGTGAATACATAGACAAACATAATGTCACTATTATGCCTCTACTTGACTATCTCATTAATCAAAGATGCTTGTGTTTCCTAACCATAGACATGAGTTGCCATTTGATTAACGGGATCACATCATTAGGAGAATGATGTGATTGACTTGACCCATTCCGTTAGTTTAGCACTTGATCATTTAGTAGGTTGCTATTGCATTCTTCATGACTTATACATGTTCCTACAACTATGAGATTATGCAACTCCCGTTTACCGGAGGAACACTTTTTGTGCTACCAAACGTCACAACGTAACTGGGTGATTATAAAGGAGCTCTATAGGTGTCTCCAAAGGTATATGTTGAGTTGGCATATTTCGAGATTAGGTTTTGTCACTCCAATTGTGGAGAGGTATCTCTGGGCCCTCTCGGTAATGCACATCACTATAAGCCTTGCAATCAATGTAGCTAATGAGTTAGTTATGGAATGATGCATTACATAATTTGTAAAGAGACTTACCGGTAACGAGATTGAACTAGGTATTGAGATACCGACGATCGAATCTCGGGCAAGTAACATACCGATGACAAAGGGAACAACGTATGTTGTTATGCGGTGTGACCGATAATGATCTTCGTAGAATATGTACGAGCCAATATGAGCATCTAGGTTCCTCTATTGGTTATTGACCGGAGACGTGTCTCGGTCATGTCTACATAGTTCTCGAACCCGTAGGGTTCGCACGCTTAAAGTTTCAATGACGGTTATATTATGAGTTTACGAGTTTTGATGTACCAAAGGTTGTTTGGAGTCCTGGATATGATCACGAACATGACGAGGAGTCTCGAAATGGTTGAGACATGAAGATTGATATATTGGAAGCTTATATTTGGATATCAGAAGTGTTCCGGGTGAAATCGGGATTTTACCGGAGTACCGAGGGGTTACCGGAACCCCCCGGGGGCTTAATGGGCCATAGTGGGCCTTAGTGGAGAAGAGAAGAGGTGGCCAGGGCAGGGCCGCACGCCGCTCCCCCTAGTCCGAATAGGACAAGGAGTGGGGGGGGCGCCCCCCCCCTTTCCTTCCTCTCTCTCCCTCCTCTTTTCCCCTTCTCCTAATCCAACAAGGAAGGGAGGGAGTCCTACTCCCGGCGGGAGTAGGACTCCTCCTGGCATGCCTCCTCCTGGCCGGCCGCACCCCCTCCCCCTTGCTCCATTATATACGGGGGCAGGGGGCACCCTAGACACAACAATTGATCATTGATCTCTTAGCCGTGTGCGGTGCCCGCCTCCACCATAGTCCTCCTTGATAATATTGTAGTGGTGCTTAGGGGAAGCCCTGCATCGGTAGAACATCAACATGGTCACCACACCGTCGTGCTGATGGACATCTCCCTCGACACTCGACTGGATCGGAGTTCGAGGGCCGTCATCGAGCTGAATGTGTGCCGTGCTTTCGGTGCTTGATCGGTCGGGCCATGAAGACGTATGACTACATCAATCGCGTTGTTCTAACGCTTCCGCTTTCGGTCTATGAGGGTACGTGGACAACACTCTCCCCTCTCGTTGCTATGCATCACCATGATCTTGCGTGTGTGTAGGAATTTTTTTGAAATTACTACGTTCCCCAACAGTGGCATCCGAGCCTGGTTTTATGCATAGATGTTATATGCACGAGTAGAACACAAGTGAGTTGTGGGCGATACAAGTCATACTGCTTACCAGCATGTCATACTCTGGTTCGGAGGTATTGTTGGATGAAGCGACCCAGACCGACATTACGCATACGCTTACGCGAGACTGGTTCTACCGACGTGCTTTGCACATAGGTGGCTGGCGGGTGTCAGTTTCTCCAACTTTAGTTGAACCGAGTGTGGCTACGCCCGGTCCTTGAGAAGGTTAAAACAACACTAACTTGACGAACTATCGTTGTGGTTTTGATGCGTAGGTAAGAACAGTTCTTGCTCAGCCCGTAGCAGCCACGTAAAACTTGCAACAACAAAGTAGAGGACGTCTAACTTGTTTTTGCAGGGCATGTTGTGATGTGATATGGTCAAGACGTGATGCTATATTTTATTGTATTAGATGATCATGTTTTGTAACCGAGTTATCGGCAACTTGCAGGAGCCATATGGTTGTCACTTTATTGTATGCAATGCAATTGCCCTGTAATTGCTTCACTTTATCACTAAGCGGTAGCGATAGTCGTAGAAGCAATAGGTGGCAAAACGACAACGATGCTACGATGAAGATCAAGGTGTCGCCCAGTGATGATGGTGATCATGACGGAGCTTCGGAGATGGAGATAACAAGCACAAGATGATGATGGCCATATCATATCACTTATATTGATTGCATGTGATGTTTATCCTTTATGCATCTTATTTTTCTTAGATTGATGGTAGCATTATAAGATGATCTCTCACTAAATTTCAAGGTATAAGTGTTCTCCCTGAGTATGCACCGTTGCGAAAGTTCTTCGTGCTGAGACACCACGTGATGATCGGGTGTGATAGGCTCTACGTTCAAATACAACGGGTGCAAAACAGTTGCACACGCAGAATACTCAGGTTAAACTTGACGAGCCTAGCATATACAGATATGGCCTCGGAACACTGAGACTGAAAGGTCGAGCGTGAATCATATAGTAGATATGATCAACATAGTGATGCTCACCATTGAAAACTACTCCATCTCACGTGATGATCGGACATGATTTAGTTGAATTGGATCACGTGATCACTTAGATGATGAGAGGGATGTCTGTCTAAGTGGGAGTTCTTTAGTAATATGATTAATTGAACTTAAATTTATCATGAACTTAGTACCTGATAGTATTTTGCTTGTCTATGTTTGTTGTAGATAGAAGGCTCGTGATGTTGTTCCGTTGAATTTTAATGTGTTCCTTGAGAAAGCTAAGTTGAAAGATGATGGTAGCAATTACACGGACTGGGTCCATAACTTGAGGATTATCCTCATTGCTGCACACAAGAATTACGTCCTGGAAGCACCGCTGGGTGCCAGGCCTGCTGCAGATGCAACTGACAACGTTAAGAACGTCTGGCAGAGCAAAGCTGATGACTACTCGATAGTTCAGTGTGCCATGCTTTACAGCTTAGAACCAGGACTTCAACGATGTTTTGAACGTCATGGAGCATATGGGATGTTCCAGGAGTTGAAGTTAATATTTCAAGCAAATGCCTGGATTGAGAGATATGAAGTCTCTAATAAGTTCTATAGCTGCAAGATGGAAGAGAATAGTTCTGTCAGTGAACATATACTCGAAATGTCTGGGTATAATAATCACTTGATTCAACTGGGAGTTAATCTTCCTGATCATAGTGTCATTGAAAAAAAATCTTCAATCACTGCCACCAAGCTACAAGAGCTTCGTGATGAGCTATAATATGCAAGGGATGGACAAGACTATTCCCGAGCTCTTTGCAATGCTAAAAGTTGCGGAGGTAGAAATCAAAAAGGAGTATCAAGTGTTGATGGTCAATAAGACCACCAGTTTCAAGAAAAAGGGTAAAGGGAAGAAGAAGGGGAACTTCAAGAAGAACGGCAAATAAGTTGCTGCTCAAGAGAAGAAACCCAAATCTGGACCTAAGCCTGAGACTAAGTGCTTCTACTGCAAGCAGACTGGTCACTGGAAGCAGAACTGCCCCAAGTATTTGGCGGATAAGAAGGATGGCAAAGTGAACAAACGTATATGTGATATACATATTATTGATGTGTACCTTACTAATGCTCGCAGTAGCACCTGGGTATTTGATACTGGTTCTTTTGCTAATATTTGCAACTTGAAACAGGGACTACAGATTAAGCAAAGATTGGCTAAGGACGAGGTGACGATGCGCGTGGGAAATGGTTCCAAAGTCAATGTGATCGCGGTCGGCACGCTACCTCTACATCTACCATCGATATTAGTTTTAGACCTGAATAATTGTTATTTGGTGCCAACGTTAAGCATGAACATTATATCTGGATCTTGTTTGATGCGAGACGGTTATTCATTTAAATCCAAGAATAATGGTTGTTCTATTTATATGAGTAATATCTTTTATGGTCATGCACCCTTGAAGAGTGGTCTATTTTTATTAAATCTCGATAGTAGTGATACACATATTCATAATGTTGAAGCCGAAAGATGCAGAGTTGATAATGATAGTGCAACTTATTTGTGGCACTGCCGTTTGGGTCATATTGGTGTAAAGCGCATGAAGAAACTCCATACTGATGGACTTCTGGAATCACTTGATTATGAATCACTTGGTACTTGCGAACCGTGCCTCATGGGCAAGATGACTAAAATGCCGTTCTCCGAAACTATGGAGCGAGCAACAAATTTGTTGGAAATCATACATACTGATGTATGTGGTCCAATGATCATTGAGGCTCGCAGCGGATATCATTATTTTCTCACCTTCACAGATGATTTAAGAAGATATGGGTATATCTACTTAATGAAACACAAGTCTGAAACATTTGAAAAGTTCAAAGAATTTCAGAGTGAAGTGGAAAATCATCGTAACAAGAAAATAAAGTTTCTACGATCTGATCATGGAGGAGAATATTTGAGTTATGAGTTTGGTTTGCATTTGAAACAATGAGGAATAGTTTCGCAACTCACGCCACCCGGAACACCACAACGTAATGGTGTGTCCGAACGTCGTAATCGTACTTTACTAGATATGGTGCGATCTATGATGTCTCTTACTGATTTACCGCTATCATTTTGGGGTTATGCTTTAGAGACGGTCGCATTCACGTTAAATAGGGCACCATCAAAATCCATTGAGACGACGCCTTATGAATTGTGGTTTGGCAAGAAACCAACGTTGTCGTTTCTTAATGTTTGGGGCTGCGATGCTTATGTGAAGAAACTTCAACCAGATAAGCTCAAACCCAAATCGGAGAAATGTGTCTTCATAGGATACCCAAAAGAGACTATTGGGTACACCTTCTATCACAGATCTGAAGGCAAGACTTTTGTTGCTAAATTCAGATCCTTTCTAGAAAAGGAGTTTCTCTCGAAAGAAGTGAGTGGGAGGAAAGTAGAACTTGATGAGGTAACTGTACCTAGTCCCTTATTGGAAAATAGTTCATAATAGAAACCGGTTCCTGTGACGATTACACCAATCAGTGAGGAAGCTAATGATATTGATCATGAAACTTCAGATCAAGTTACTACAGAACCTCATAGGTCAACCAGAGTAAGATCCGCTCCAGAGTGGTACGATAATCCTATTCTGGAAGGCATGTTACTTGACCATGGCGAACCTACGAACTATGAGGAAGCGATGATGAGCCCAGATTCCGCAAAATGTCTTGAGGCCATGAAATATGAGATGGGATCCATGTATGAGAACAAAGTATGGACTTTGGTTGACTTGCCCGATGATCGGCAAGCCATCGAGAATAAATGGATCTTCAAGAAGAAGACTGACATTGATGGTAATGTAACTGTCTACAAAGCTTGACTTGTTGCGAAAGGTTTTCGACAAGTTCAAGGAGTTGACTACAATGAGACTTTCTCACCCGTAGCGATGCTTAAGTCTGTCCGAATCATGTTAGCAATTGCCGCATTTTATGATTATGAAATATGGCAAATGGATGTCAAAACTGCATTCCTGAATGGATTTCTGGAAGAAGAGTTGTATATGATGCAACCAGAAGGTTTTGTCAATCCAAAAGGTGCTAACAAAGTGTGCAAGCTCCAGCGATCCATTTATGGACTGGTGCAAGCCTCTCGGAGTTGGAATAAACGCTTTGATAGTGTGATCAAAGCATATGGTTTTATACAGACTTTTGGAGAAGCCTGTGTTTACAAGAAAGTGAGTGGGAGCTCTATAGCATTTCTGATATTATATGTAGACGGCATATTGTTAATTGGAAATAATATAGAATTTCTGGATAGCATAAAAGGATACTTGAATAAAAGTTTTTCAATGAAAGACCTCGGTGAAGCTGCTTACATATTAGGCATCAAGATCTATAGAGATAGATCAAGACGCTTAATTGGACTTTCACAAAGCACATACCTTGATAAAGTTTTGAAAAAGTTCAAAATGGATCAAGCAAAGAAAGGGTTCTTGCTTGTATTACAAGGTGTGAAGTTGAGTCAGACTCAATGCCCGACCACAGCAGAAGATAGAGAGAAAATGAAAGATGTTCCCTATGCTTCACCCATAGGCTCTATCATGTATACAATGTTGTGTACCAGACCTGATGTATGCTTAGCAATAAGTTTAGCAACTAGGTGCCAAAGTAATCCAGGAGTGGATCACTGGACAGCGGTCAAGAATATCCTGAAATACCGGAAAAGGACTAAGGATATGTTTCTCGTTTATGGAGGTAACAAAGAGCTAGTCGTAAATGGTTACGTCGATTCAAGCTTTGACACTGATCCGGACGATTCTAAATCGCAAACTGGATACGTGTTTATATTGAATGGTGGAGCTGTTAGTTGGTGCAGTTCTAAACAAAGCGTCATGGCGGGATCTACATGCGAAGCAGAGTATATAGCTGCTTCGGAAGCAGCAAATGAAGGATTCTGGATGAAGGAGTTCATATCCGATCTAGGTGTCATACCTAGTGCATCGGGACCAATGAAGATCTTCTGTGACAATACTGGTGCAATTGTCTTGGCAAAGGAATCCAGATTTCACAAGAGGACCAAGCACATCAAGAGACGCTTCAATTCCATCCGGGACCAAGTCCAGGTGGGAGACATAGAGATTTGCAAGATACATACGGATCTAAATGTTGCAGACCCGTTGACTAAGCCTCTTCCACAAGCAAAACATGATCAGCACCAAGGCTCCACACGTGTTAGAATCATTACTGTGTAATCTAGATTATTGACTCTAGTGCAAGTGGGAGACTGAAGGAAATATGCCCTAGAGGCAATAATAAAGTTATTATTTATTTCCTTATATCATGATAAATGTTTATTATTCATGCTAGAATTGTATTAACCGGAAACATAATACATGTGTGAATACATAGACAAACATAATATCACTAGTATGCCTCTACTTGACTAGCTCATTAATCAAAGATGGTTGTGTTTCCTAACCATAGACATGAGTTGCCATTTGATTAACGGGATCACATCATTAGAAGAATGATGTGATTGACTTGACCCATTCTGTTAGCTTAGCACTTGATCGTTTAGTATGTTGCTATTGCTTTCTTCATGACTTATACATGTTCCTACAACTATGAGATTAAGAAACTCCCATTTATCAGAGGAACACTTTGTGTGTTACCAAACGTCACAACATAATTGGGTGATTATAAAGGAGCTCTACATGTGTCTCCAAAGGTACATGTCGAGTTGGCATATTTCGAGATTAGGTTTTGTCACTCCGATTGTCGGAGAGGTATCTCTGGGCCCTCTCGGTAATACACATCACTATAAGCCTTGCAAGCAATGTAGGTAATGAGTTAGTTACAGAATGATGCATTACATAATGAGTAAAGAGACTTGCCGGTAATGAGATTGAACTAGGTATTGAGATACCGACGATCGAATCTCGGGCAAGTAACATACCGATGACAAAGGGAACAACGTATGTTGTTATGCGGTTTGACCGATAATGATCTTCCTAGAATATGTAGGAGCCTATATGAGCATCCCGGTTCCGCTATTGGTTATTGACCGGAGACGTGTCTCGGTCATGTCTACATACTTCCCGAACCCATAGGGTCCGCATGCTTAAAGTTTCAATGACGGTTATATTATGAGTTTATGAGTTTTGATGTACCAAAGGTTGTTCAGAGTCCCGGATGTTATCACAGACATGACGAGGAGTCTCGAAATGGTCGAGACATGAAGATTGATATATTGGAAGCCTATATTTGGATATCGGAAGTGTTCCGGGTGAAATCGGAATTTTAGAGGAGTACCGAGGGGTTACCGGAACCCCCGGGGGGCTTAATGGGCCAGTTGTCCGGCCGCACCTCCCCCCCCCCTTGCTCCTTTATATACGGGGGCAGGGGGCACCCTAAACACAACAATTGATCATTGATCTCTTAGCCGTGTGCGGTGCCCCCCTCCACCATAGTACTCCTCGATAATATTGTAGCGGTGCTTCAGCGAAGCCCTACGTCGGTAGAACATCAACATCGTCACCACGTTGTCGTGCTGACGGAACTCTCCCTCGACACTTGGCTGGATCAGAGTTCGAGGGACATCATCGAGCTGAACGTGTGCTAGAACTCGGAGGTGTCGTGCTTTCAGTGCTTGATCGGTCGGGCCGTGAAGACGTACGGCTACATCAACCACGTTGTTCTAACGCTTCCGCTTTTGGTCTACGAGGGTACGTGGATAACACTCTCCCTTCTCATTGCTATGCATCACCATGATCTTGCGTGTGCGTAGGAATTTTTTTGAAATTACTATGTTCCCCAACAGCTCTTGCACCAGTCTATGAAATCTTAGATTTTTGCTTGGATGTTCTTTCACCACTCTAGTTGTCACAATGCATCTGCTCCCAGGATTTGTGTCCAAAACATCTTGAAGATAGTCTCTAATCCTAGTGTATTGTGCTTCCTGGTCACCCTGCACAACAATCAAAGGTTGCTGCCTTGCCCTGTAAGCCTTCATCTTTCCAAACTCCACACCATACTTCTCCTTTGCCTTGTCTATGACAGTCTCAATACCTACTTTAGGATATGTCCTAAAGTTGTCTTAAACTGCTTTGGCCACAAAACTAGCAGGAACCTTGCAATTCTCACCACTTGGAGCACATGTATATTGTAGTTGCAGCTTCCTAATACAGAATGTTTTTTCATTTGTAATAACAGATGAACCCATTTGAAAGGGGTATCCCTCCTAAAGACAGTCAACTATGATCATATCTTTGTTGTTCCTGTGGTAATGGTAGTTCCTTCTTTGTGTGACATGCAAATTAACCAAAGCTCTTCTGATTTGGTAAACATCAAGGAAACACACGTGCCAACATATTTGCTGTTGTGGCTCAAGTCTTTTCTCATCATACCATATCCTGGCCTTCCTCTTCTTTGCCCTAGACTTTCTACCAGATGTGGGACAATACACTACTACCTCCTCATCTGAATCAACATAAAGTTCATCATCCATATCTTCATCACTTACTGGAATGTAGTCTGACTCAAGTTTAGCTTGTGAACTGCAATGTGATCTACTTGTTGGACCTCTTCTAACATGCAATTTCTCTAGATGTGGTTCTTCAACAAACCCCTCTACATCCTCCTCCTCCTCCTCCTCCTCAATCTCACAGAATAAGTCTTCTGGCTCACAATCACCTTCAAAAACCCTCTTCCTCTTCAAATCTTTTATTTTCTGGTTTAAGTCTGCATCTTCTTCCTCTTCCTCTTCCTCATCTTCCTCTTGTTCCTTTTCCCGTTGCTCCTCTTCCTCTTGCTCCTCTTCCTCCTGTTCCTCTTCCATGTTATCTTCTTCTTGCACTACTGGCATGTCATCAGCATACTCTTTAAGAAAGTCATCTAACTCTGTCACACCTGATATGTCTTTCCAATGTCTAACATTGCAACTCTCCTGTGTGAAAAGATATTCTCCATATAAATCTTCTGTGTATACACTGACAAGAGGAGCAGACATGTCTGGCTGTGGTTCACTGCTCTGAGATTGATAAAGCACACCTGCATCATCTATACTATAGACCTTAGGAGATCCAATCTGAGAAATTGGAATCTGCTTCTCACATCCATCTCCAGTGTTGATATGCATGTCAGACTCACTTCCTTTCATAACTGTGATAGTGACACACCTCTTGTCCTCATACAATATCAGCATCTCTTCTACATCTTCCTCAGATTTTATTAGCTGCATGCCTGCCATCCCCACACCATGCTCCTTCACATAATACATGGAGTCCTTTTGACCATACCCCTCTATACCAATAATAGCTAGCATAATTATATATGTGATATCTGATTCACATATGGTCCTTTCCAGATTGTCACAACCATGGAAATGGAACCTGAGATCCCAAGGTTCATCTTCACCCAAAGTACAAGTTCAGTTAACAGCAAGTTTAGTTCATAGAAATTTCATTTAACAGCAGATTCAGAAAACTAGAAGAAAAGTTAACAAACAAGTCAGATAATACAGAACTCAATTAACAACAGTTGAGCTCATATTCAGTTAACACTCATTTCAGTTCAATCAATTGAGATCACTTCACACTTGAAATTATATTCATTTGTCAATAAATTCTGTTAACACTAACCACTAACTTCAGTTATCAGTTTTCAGTAAATTCAGTTAAATGTCAATAAATTCAGTTAACAATAGTTGAAATCATATTGAGTTAACTGTTAATTAAGTAAGCAGATATATTAAGTAAACAATAGATTGAAACTAACTTCAGTTAAGTGAATTGAGCTCATATTCAGTTAGCTTAAATTTTCAATAAATAGAACTTCTAAATTGAAGAGAAATTGTAGAATTACAGTACCAGAATCACAAGAAAAATAATTGAAAAGGGAAGAAAATACTAACTCAACGCCATCGAGGCCGGAAGTGAAGTGGTGGCTCTGCAAATCCTATTTCGCGGTCAGTGATCAATATATTTACATATGAATTATAGGTCCATATTTGCAAAAGCATGGATTCAGTTTTAAACAACACTAAATCCTAACAGAATCGTGAAAACAAAAATTATATTTTGTCTATTTTAGCATGGCGAATTAGCTCGAGTTTTACGAGATGCAGGTAATATTTATCTATGTAAATTGTTTTCAATGAAAATACTGATAGATCTCAGTTTTAAGACGTACCTTCAGTACCAGCAGTTATGAATGTGCTTGAGTAAGATTTACATGTCTGAATTTACATACTAGCTATTGTCCCATATAAATGCACAGCTATCTAAGATGTCTAATTAGCTCCTGTTTTACTAGATGCAGATAATATTTCTAGCCCAAGAGGCAAGAAATACACTACAGTTACTAAAGATGTAGTTTGTTTTCGATGAAAATAGTCGCATACCTCCGTTTTAAGTAGTGCCTTCATCTAAACCTTCATAAATAGTTCCAAATGTGCTTTGAGTAAGATTGTTGCCCATTTGAATTTACACACTAGCTATTGTCCCTTATATATTCAGTGCACCTAGCTATTTAGCATGTCGAATCTTGCAATGAGTATTAAAATGATTGCTATGATCTGTCTACTTTTATTTGCTTTAGGTAGGAAACCAAAAATGTATTATGCATAAAGGATATATAAATAAAATTATCTTAAAGAAACAATAACGTGCCGCCAAGGGCGAGAATTTCATTTACAGATTTTCAGTTCTCAGACTAAGATGTACTTCTTCTAGTGTATGCAGGGAGACAATGAGTATGAACTAAGTTATCGCTATGGTAACAAACAACTTGGTGGTTGTGTGCGAGTAGCTTTCTTATTTTGGTAGGAGCCATGGTGGATTGAGAGATTGAGGGAAGGGGGAATGGGAATTTGTGACATGTGGCAGCGACTCCTGCTCATCCCATGCTAGCGCCCCCACTGGACGGAAGCTGGAACAGGTCGGTCAAAAATTACAAAGGAGAGCACGAGCAGTCATCCGGTGACATAGAAGAGGAGCGGGTGGAGGTGACGGTGCTCGACAAGAACAGTCACCATGTCGCGTCGGTGGAGCACAGCGAGGGTGCATGCGGGTACGGAGTGTACCATACTTTTCAACTTCTGAGTCAATCCAAAAATAGTAGAGGACTTCTGAGGAGGACAATTGTCGGCCAGGACAAAGAAGCCATCGAGAGTGGTTGTAGCGATGTACTAGTAGGGGGTAGCAGGATCTCTTCCAAGAGGAACCGACTGGTCATTGTGTTGATCAAGAGGTGGCATGTGTTGCTCTAGAAGACCTCATTGAGGATGATCCACCAGCGTGGGATGAATGGCAATTGGGTTGTCTTTGTCAGAGTGCTAATTGTTGGACAAGAGCAAAAATACATTTGGAAGTTGTTGTTAGTGGCTAATGAGGAGTCAATGATGATGCGGATGAGCTCATGCAAAAGAGAGGATCAACCTGCAGTCGTTGTGGCCGGAAGGACCGGAGAGGTTATTAGGAAACTAGGGTCCTTCTTCCTCTTTTTGTCCGATGGAAGAACTTCGATGGATGTGGTCACCGTTGTTGCAAGCCCAAGATTATTTTGGATTTCATCACAGAACTAATTGCAAATCAAATGCCCTATTCCTGCCTACCGAAATGGGAGAGCACTGCAATTGAGAAAATGACATAACATTACGACAATGACTCAACAATGAAGAACCAAAAGAGAGATGAGTTAACACTTACCAGATCATACCAACAGATCCAGGACCGTTGTGCAACGGATTAGATAGAGGAAACATGAGTAACAAATGAAACAAATGGAGAGCGAGATGAAGGAGGGAGGGGTGGAATATCTATCTAGTAACGTCATGTTGAGTCGGGTGTGAACGATTGTCGGTGCTAGATCTAGGTCTAGTTCTAGCTTAGCATATAGAGAAGGGTGCTGACCAACTTTGAGGGAGAGATGTACTTGGGAGAGGATTTTGGGGCGAGGGAACGGGTCCAAGAAGCTCACTAGACACACCTTAGGGAGTAAATTGCAAAATCCCACCACAATTGGGGACCTTAAATAAAAAAACCACCACCTTTCGTTCTTTTAAACCGCCACATTTGTGCTGACAGTTTTCAAATGGCGTTGACGCGCTGATTTGCCGCGTCTGAGTGCAAACCTGACCGCTTGGGCCCGTTGTCAGGGGCCACATGGACAGGGGGCAACGGCGCCCGTGACGGACGCCGTTAGATGGCGTCGCACAAAACCTAGCGACCCGGTCGAGCAGCACCCAGTTCCCCATTCCCCCTCTCTCTCTCGCTTAGGTCTCTGCCTCCGCCCCTTCCGCCGCTCGTTTCTTGCCGTCGGCCGCCGCTCGCCGCAGCCATGGTCTCCTGGAAGGACGGCGAAACCAGCAGCGACGAATATGTCTCCCCCCTTTTAAAGTCGCACGCAGAGGAAACCTACGTGAGTATCATTTCTCCCAAATTAGGGTTAGGGTTTTCTTCGATTTGAGCTTTTTTCACCTCTGTGATTGGGGATTTGAGTGTCGTATCTGATATATTGCACACTATTGTAGATCCCACAGACCAATGTTGACCCAGAGTGGTGCGGCATTATGGCCGGAGGCCCGCTGTGGTGTCATAACGCTCCTGTGCAGAGGGTTGTTGTCTTCCGAGGAATAAACACTGGCCGTAGGTTTTACGGATGCAATAATGAGGTTAGTGGGAGTTCCTCTATTTGCAATTTATTCTCTTGGAGATGAAGATTATGCATCTGAATATATGTTTTTTTCTGTTAACTGAATATATCTGAAAATGTTGTTTTATCTGCTGTTATGAGGAAAGAATCTGTCATTTTAATCAATGCTTATCTGAATATATATAGATGTTCACTAAATATAGGTGTTAAATGAGCCAAGTTAACTGAATATATATAGACGTTCACTGAATAAGTCAATTATGGTGTAGTGGTGCTTGACTGAATATATATAGATGTTCACTGAATATAGGTGTTAAATGAGCTCAGTTAACTGAATACATATATAGATGTTCACTGAATATATGTGTTAATTGATTTATCTGAATGTGTTGTCCTGCCGCTCACTATGGTGTAGTATGAATTATTTCTCTTGAAGGAATCTGACAGGTTTAATAAATGCTAAGTAATTATTGTTATCAGGGAAGGAGACAGTTGTGGTCTGGTGCAGTGGATTGACCCAGAATGGCCAGAACCCATGAAAAATGCACTTCGCAAACTTTGGGATATGTGTAAGTGCATCTAGTGCCACCCCTAGTTGGTTTTGGAGTATTGACGACAAAGTTGGTTGAGGGACTAATGCGTTTGTGAGAATTGCAGGATAATGCAGGTAGTGTCCCTCATTGATTCGGTTTACCTACCGGAGATGACCCCTAAAAATGTATGAAGACATTGAATACAATGGTGGTATGTGAAGATATTCACATTGAAGACTATGACATGAGAAGGCATTGAGCGAAGACTATGGAGCGCGAAGACTGTGTTGTTTTGTTGTTTCCTTTTCTTCTTTGTTGAGTCATAGGAACCACCGTACTGTTAAGTGGGGTCCAAGTGAAAAAAGTCATAGTGACTGAAGTGATGCTCAACCCAAATCCTATGTCTTTGAGCGAAGACAATGAGAGCAAATCTTATCCAGAGCTGGATGAGTCAGCTTTGCTTGTAGCCCAAGTAAAGTAGTCGTGTGTGTTTGAAATCTAACCGTTGGAACACGTGTCAGTTCCTTAGTGACCCACGGTCATTTCGGACATATCAGGTCGGGTTGCCTTGTGGCTATAAATAGCCCACCCCCTACACTATAAATTGGTGGCTGCTCAGACTTAGTTTACGTCTTTTGTCGTTTTGAGAGCAACCCACCTCGAAGCCTTTGAGAGAGAAATCCTTGCGAGGACAAAGCCCAAACACCCAGAGCCAAAGAGTGTTAGGCATCACTGAAGTCTTTCTGTCTGTGTGACCTGAAGACTTATTACAATTGAGGACTGTGTATCCTCCAGCCGGTTAGGCATCGCGTTCTGTGCATCCAAGAGTCATTGTGGATTGCCGGTGAACGAAGTCTGTGAAGGTTCGGAAGTCTACCTTGAAGACTTACCAGAGTGATTGGGCGAGGACTGTGTGTCCTTAGCTCAAGGGGAATAAGGTGAAGACGCGGTCTTCTGAGTTGAATCTCAGCCTCCCTAACCAGACGTATAGTTGTCACAGCAACTGGAACTGGTCCAACAAATCCTGTGTCTTCAACAAGTGACTGGTTCTATCCCTTCCCTCCCTTTACTTTGAGTTTGTCTTCGTGAAATCATTGCTTATTTGTCTTATCTGTTTGACTTCATTGCTTGACTACTATCGTTAATTGGCTTCATACTATCTTCCATCCTGATCCTTACTACGTAGCTGCTATAAGTCTTTGTACGTTCACATTATTGCATACTTGACTATGGCTTGCTTGTCGTAGTTTATCTTCCGTTGCATATCAATTAGGTCATTTCTATTGTTTGTCTTTGAAACTTCCACGTTTTGAAGACTTTGATAAAAATCGCCTATTCACACCCCCCCTCTAGTCGATAACTAGCACTTTCAATATGTATGAGCACAGTAGAAAAGAGAATGAAGCTAAACAAAAGCTCATACTCAAGCTGACAGAAGAGAAGAAGCTAATCCAGGAGAAGCACCACAACCACATCAAGGAAACAAGCAATTTTTTTGCAACAGTTCATAACACTACTAGGGAAAACCTTATACACAGAATCTTACCAGTAGCGTTTGTTAAAATGAGGCGCTACTACTACTTAGCAGTAGCGCGTCTGATAAAACGGCGCTATTGTTACACGCTTAGCAGTAGCGCGGCAGGGGCATAACGGGCTACTACTATAAATGCCACACCGTTCCCGACGTGCTAGGTATAGTAGTAGCGCCCTTCTAGAAACAACGCTAGTACTACGGATTTTAGCAGCAGCGTGTTTTGAGACCCCACGCTACTGTTATAGCTATTTTCATCTAATCCCCCGCGCGGTCTGATTCCCTCTCCTGATCTGCCTCCTCCCCCAATTCCCCACTCTCTCTCCTCGCCCTCGTCATCTCCGCCTCGCCGCCGTCTCCCCCGACCCCGCTTCGCCGCCGTCTCCCCCGACCCGGCCTCGCCGCCGTCTCCCCCGACCCCGCCTCGCCGCTCTCTCCCCCGACCCCGCCTCGCCGCCATCTCCCTCGACCCGCCTCGCCGCAGTATCCCCCGACCCTGCCTCGCCGCCGTCTCCCCCAACCCCGCCTCTCCGCGCCTAGGTGTCGCCGTCTCCCAGGACCCCATCTCTCTCCCTGCCCTCTGTAAGCACTCTCCCCTTCTGATCCCTCTTGTTTGCTTAGTATGAACCCTAGCTATTTAGTGCTAGTTAGTATGAACCCTAGGCTATTTTTAGTGCTAGTTAGTTAATTACAATTAGTATTAACCCTATTTAATTAGGTAGTACAAACCCTAGTTAAAAATGGATACTTATATGGTAATTAGGGCAGTAGTTCCTAGGTACTAATTACTCCCTCCGTTCCGATTTACTCGTCATGGTTTTAGATCAAATTTGAACTAAAACCACGACGAGTAAATCGGAACGGAGAGAGTAGTTAGTAAGAATTAGGTACTAATTAGGTACTAGAATATTTTTTATTTATAGTAAGTTTATTTTTAGTAAGAACTAGTTGAATTAATAGAACTAGTTAGTAAGAACTTGTTGCTATTTTTTAGTTAAAGCAATTTTTCCCGCCTCGACATGGACGATGCCTATCCTGCATCCTCGTCGTCGAGTCCGCGGAGGATGACACCTGCTTGACCAGATCGGCCATGTCCGGGACTGGGCTCCGCCGGGGTGGTACTGGGAGGCGCTACCTATCAGGGGGCGCAGGTTGGTGAGGAGCCAGCCTGTCCTTGACCCGAACCTTCTTTAGTGGCGGTCGTGTGGGCCAGTGACAGTCCAGAGGCTCGAGGACTCCGCTGAGGTGGTGCGTCACCGTGTCAGTGAGGAGGACGCGCATGTCCGTCGCTACTTGTTTGCGTTGGAGCACAGGTCGTTCTCCAATACCTGGCAGGTTCTCCAGGGATCTCACTGGAGCTATGATCCCGTGATGGTTCCTTCTCTGTGGGTGTCCACCGCCCGCGCCGATACCCGTCGTGTGCTAGGGTTTTAGTTGTATTAGTGATGTTATATGTATGACACTATTCGTGATGTATTAGTGATAATATTCGACGATGTACGGACGCATGAGATGATTTACTTTTGCTTATTGAATGCATGCTAATTTGAGTCCTATAAGATATTTTGAAATGTATATCTTGTGTTGCTCAATATCCAAGTGGCCGGTCATGTTTGCAGGTTACACCTCCGAGTGGCCTATGTTTTACCGGAGTGTTGATTCATTTTCGTTCCGGCAAATTTCAGGCGCTCGATATGTCCTATTTTAGCAAAGGTCATGCCGGATTTTTCCGTGAATTTTGGCATGACTTGTGCTAGAATATGTAGGAAATGTCGAGTGCCCCGGATTTGTGTGTTGAGTATCCTGGTAGTTGTCTTCGATCGATTTTCAATTAATGTTTTAACTATGAACATAGGAATGTCTGACGACGAAAAGGATTTCAGTATTTGCAAATACTGCAAAGACGAGCGCGGCCTGTGCGACAGAATCTTCCTAGATGATGATAGGCGCTTCAGCATCAAGCTGGACGAGAACTTTGAAGTGGATAAAGTAAGTCACAACGACAAGTCTTTTTTCGTAATTATGCATGACATCTGCTTCATTTGCTTCAACTTATTTTTTTTTACTATTCTACTAGCGTATCCCCTGCAATGCAAGAGTTTTTCTATTGGATAAGATAGGTTTCAGTCATACTAGGGAGGAAAAGAAAGTTTACTTGAAGACCGAGCATGGTTATATTTTCCATGCAAAATTATAAAATTCGGACGACTACACCTATTTTGGATGCAAAACATGGCGAGCACTATGCAAGACTTATGCATTTGAGCCTGATATGGTTATCACCTTTGATATTCGTCCGGAAGATGATATTGAAGGTAATACCGACATCTGGGTTGATGTGCAGACGCCTCCAGTTATACCATTATGTAAGTTTCTCAACCATATTTATGTCTTTGATATTGTTTATTCAAAAATAGTTGACAACTAATTTGTATTGTCAGCTTATTTCGGTGCAAGCAAACATGTCCAGCGCTTGGTAGACAGGACTGTATACTGTCCCCGGGCTGAACTAAACTGCGAGGAGATAAGTCATTATGTTTCATGGCTTGAGGATCTTGATACTGTCAAGACAAATTTTCTTCCTGCATTTAGAAATGTTAGTACTGAAAATGTGCGACCAATAGTGTTCGTAATGAACTACGGTCACATCTATTTAGGAAGGATCGTAAGATTCTTACTATTTATCCTCAGTGCATCTTTTTCATATATTATTTTTGAAGCTAAACTTCATTGCTAAGTATGTTACCATACGATGTTCTTCAACAGGGACTCCCGATGAATGTTGTGCCTTATGGGATCGAGACTAAAGGCACCATGAGTATTATCATCTTACGGCCAAGATATCCTACAGATTACTTTAGTGCACTCAAGATTAGCGATGGATGCTTAATAGTGCAAGACTAGACCAAATATGTGATGGGGGAGCGCAGAGAAGTACTAGGGGGCAGCAAACAGATGCGCTACCCACGATTAGGAGACAGGTTCATCTGCATGCTCCAACTTGATCAAGGAGGAGAGCTATACATGTTTTATGTTATTTTACCTAAGAGAGAGCAGCAGGAGTGATTAGCTAGCTAGAAATGAGTTTGAGGATGATGATGTGCTACACTATTACTATGATGATAAAATAGCTAGTGTTGGTGGTAATGACTATGATGATTATTATTAGCTAGTGTTAGTGGTGATTAAATAAATATTGTTGGTTGTAATGACTATGATGATGATTAAATAGCTTGTGCTGGCGGATTAGATTCAAGTGGAGGCAACATGTGGTGCACATCGAAAGTACTACTAGTCCAAACTAGATCAAGTTTGGATTAGTAGTATACTTTTGACATGCACCATATATTGCCTCCACTTGAACCTAATCCACCTTCATTTGACACACTGTTATGGACATAATGATGTAAACCTCATAACTGGTATTGTACCAATATTTGTACGATGGCGCATAAATACACTAAAAATAAAAAATAAAAAATGAATACTAGTAGCGATGGACGGAAAACACGCTGCCAGTAGTTACATTAGCAGTAGTGTGGGCTTGAACAAACGCTGCAGCTATTTGTCCTAGCAGTAGCGCGTGCGGGCCCGTGCTACTGCTAAGAAATAGCTGTAGCGCCTTATTAGTAGCGCGCCTGCCCATGCTACTGATACACCTAAAACCCGCGCTGCTGCTAGCCTTTTCCCTAGTAGTGTAAGAATGTGATGAGGGAGAATTACCAGAATATTATGCAGGATGATGATGTAGAGAATGATGTAGTTCAAGCCTAGGAAGAGAAGGCTAAACCTGAGAAAGAGAATATTGAGCTTAGGACAGCACTGCAAGTGATTAAGCAGACCAATGATGAACTTGTCAGGAATTGGAAGCAACATGTAGCAGATGAAGGTGTTCAACAGATTGAACAGATGAAGAAGGATAAGAAGAAGCTAGAGTATATCATAGCTGATTTGCTTAAGGATGGGGAGGCAAACAAGGTGAAGATGAGGAAAATCATAGAATATGTGATGAGTGAGTAATTTGTTGGCATAATGTATGAGGCCAATAAGGTTGAACTAAGTTTGCTTTGTTGTATTGTCTTGAACTAAGTACTCTATTAAGTTGTAATGGATTATTATGTAAGATGTGAACACTAGCCTAAGATGTGGACCTTAGTAGTATGATGTAGTGAATTATGATGTTAGTCCAATGTGATCATATGGAATTGTGTTGTTAATGTGCATTGTGGTCCAAATTGATCATATAGATGCCTTATGTTGATGAGATGGTCTATTGAAACATTTATGATATACTTCATGTATTTTAGAACAAGCACATGTTGTCGACAGGCTTGGCTAAGTCAAAGTGGTTGATGCCTTTCATCGTCGGTTGTCGAGAGGCTTGACTAAGCCAAAGTGGTGGATGCCTTTCGCTGACGGTTGTTGAGAGGCTTGGCTAACCCAAAGTGGGGGTTGCCTTTCGTCAACGGTTGTCGAGAGGCTAGGGTAACCCAAAGTGGTAGATGCCCTTTCGTCTACGGTTGTCGAGAGGCTAGGGTAACCCAAAGTGGTAGATGCCCACCACTTTGGCTTAGCTAAGCCTCTTGACAACCATCGACGAAAGGGCATCTACCACTTTGGGTTATCCTAGCCTCTCGACAACCGTCGACGAAAGGAAACCCCCACTTTTGGTTAGCCAAGCCTCTCGACAACCGTCGACGAAAGGCAACCCCCACTTTTGGTTAGCCAAGCCTCTTGACAACCGTCGACGAGAGGCATCCACCACTTTGGCTTAGCCAACCCTCTCGACAACCGTCGACGAAAGGGCATCTACCACTTTGGGTTACCCTAGCATCTCGACAACCGTCGACAAAAGGGCATTTACCCATTTGGGCATGAACCCAGAATATATTGAATAACCTTTCAACATATTGAACTACAACATCATATTAAGTTTAGCAACATCACATGAAGTGGACATATTAAACAGCAAGTCATGCCAATATCACAACAAGTTCCACAAATCTTGCCAACATCACAGCAAGTTCACATTAAACAACAAGTCATACCAGCAAGATAACAGCAAGTTCCACTAATCTTGCCAACACCACAACATCATAACAGCAAGTTCCACAAATCTTGCCAACACCATAGCAACATAACAACAAGTTCCACAAATCTTGCCAACACCACAGCAAGCAGAGTAATCTAGCAAGTTCTAGATTAACAAAATGCAAGTTGCCAACACCACAGCCACTGCAATAGCCAACCAAATTGCCACTAGCATAAAAGTAATCCCTAAGTCTGCTTGGCTTCTTCCTCACCCTTGTAGAACCAGATGCTGCAGTAGTAGCAGGCCTTGGAGGAGCAATTGAAGACCTAGCCCTTGATGAAGAAGCTGATGCACTTGCATCAGCTGTTGATTTAGCTCTTGCAACAGTTGATGCAGCTCTTCCACCAGTTGATGCAGCTCTTCCACCAGTTGATGCGGTAGGTCTTGAAGCAGATGATGCAGATGCAGCTCTTGCACCAGTTGATGCAGCTCTTCCACCAGATGTTGGAGCAGTTGTTGGATCAGGTACAACAACAGCTCTAGATGCAGCTCTTGCACTAGTCTATGAAATCTTGGATTTTTGCTTGGATGTTCTTTCACCACTCTAGTTATCACAATGCATCTGCTCCCAGTATTTGTGTCCAAAACAACTTGAAGATAGTCTCTAATCCTAGTGTATTGTGCTTCCTAGTCACCCTGTACAACACTCAGAGCTTGCTGCCTTGCCCTGTAAGCCTTCATCTTTCCAACCTCCACACCATACTTCTCCTTTGCCTTGTCTATGACAGTCTCAATACCTGCTTTAGGATCTGTCCTGAAGCTGTCTTCAACTGCTTTGGCCACAAACCTAGCAGGAACCTTGCAATTCTCACCACTTGGAGCACATGTATGTTGTAGGTGCAGCTTCCTAATACAGAATGTTTTTTCATTTGCAATAACAGATGCAACCATGTGAAAGGGGCAGCCCTCCTCAAGACAATCAACTATGATCATATCTTTGTTGTTCCTGTGGTAATGATAGTTCCTTCTTTATGTGACATGCAAATAAACCAAAGCTCTTCTGAACTGGTAAACATCAAGGAAACACATGTGCCAACATATTTGTTGTTGTGGCTCAAGTCTTTTCTCATCATACCATATCCTGGCCTTCCTCTTCTTTGCCCTAGACTTTCTACCAGATGTGGGACAATACACTACTACCTCCTCATCTGAATCAACATAAAGTTCATCATCCATATCTTCATCACTTACTGGAATGTAGTCTGACTCAAGTTCAGCTTGTGAACTGCAATGTGATCTACTTGTTGGACCTCTTCTAACATGCAATTTCTCTAGATGTGGTTCTTCAACAAACCCCTCTACATCCTCCTCCTCCTCATCCTCCTCCTCCTCCACCTCCTCCTCCTCAATCTCACCGAATAAGTCTTCTGGCTCACAATCACCTTCAAAAACCCTCTTCCTCTTCAAATCTTTTATTTTCTGGTTTAAGTCTGCATCTTCTTCCTCTTCCTCTTCCTCATCTTCCTCTTGTTCCTTTTCTTGTTGCTCCTCTTCCTCTTGCTCCTCTTCCTCCTGTTCCTCTTCCATGTTATCTTCTTCTTGCACTACTGGCATGTCATCAGCATATTCTTTAAGAAAGTCATCTAACTCTGTCACACCTGATATGTCTTTCCAATTTCTAACATTGCAACTCTCCTGTGTGAAAAGATATTCTCCATATGAATCTTCTATGTGTACACTGACAAGAGGAGAAGACATGTGTCTGGCTGTGGTTCACTGCTCTAAGATTGATAAAGCACACCTGCATCATCTATACTATAGACCTTAGGAGATCCAATCTGAGAAATTGGAATCTGCTTCTCACATCCATCTCCAATGTTGATATGCATGTCAGACTCACTTCCTTTCATAACTGTGATAGTGACACACCTCTTGTCCTCATACAATATCAGCATCTCTTCTACATCTTCCTCAAATTTTATTAGCTGCATGCCTGCCATCCCCACACCATGCTGCTTCACATAATACATGGACTCCTTTTGACCATACCCCTCTATCCCAATAATAGCTAGCATATTGATATATGTGATATCTGATTCACATATGGTCCTTTCCAGATTGTCACAACCATGGAAATGGAACCTGAGATCCCAAGGTTCATCTTCACCCAAACTGCAAGTTCAGTTAACAGCAAGTTTAGTTCATAGAAATTTCATTTAACAGCAGATTCAGAAAACTAGAAGAAAAGTTAACAAACAAGTTAGATAATACAGAACTCAATTAACAACAATTGAGCTCATATTCAGTTAACACTCATTTCAGTTCAATCAATTGAGATCACTTCACACTTGAAATCATATTCATTTGTCAATAAATTCTGTTAACACTAACCACTAACTTCAGTTATCAGTTTTCAGTAAATTCAGTTAAATGTCAATAAATTCAGTTAACAACAATTGAAATCATATTGAGTTAACTGTTAATTAAGTAAGCAGATATATTAAGTAAACAATAGATTGAAACTAACTTCAGTTAAGTGAATTGAGCTCAGATTCAGTTAGCATAAATTTTCAATAAGTAGAACTTCTAAATTGAAGAGCAATTGTAGAATTACGATTGCTCATTCCTAAAATGAACTGCAAACAAGGTTGACATAATTCAGTTAATGAGTAAAGCTACAAACCCTAATTCAGTTGACATAAACCCTAATTCCTAAATTGAACTACAAACAGAGAAAATACACTACCAAAATCACACCAAGTGTACAATTACAGTACCAGAATCATAAGAAAAATAATTGAAAAGGGAAGAAAATACTAACTCAACTCCACCGAGGCCGGAAGTGAAGTGGTGGCTCTGCCCTGGATTTGCTTTCTAGACCTGGGCCAAATTAGCTGCGGCCCGTGACTCAATGTCGTCGACGTTGGCATTGAAGATGCTGCCATCCTTGCCGCGCTCATCACCACCGGCAATGATAGATCGAACGGCGTGCCAATCATACCAGGGGGTCCCGTGGGAGAGCGAGGAACGGCGGAGCGGCCCGCAGAATCGACGATGGAGATGTGGCGGTCGTCTGTGATGTGACCGGCTGAGTCGGCACAGCCGCCGCCGCCAGTGGCCATGAGGAGAGTGAGCTAGGGCAGACTCGTGGGAAGGAGGCGATGCGATTTGGGGGGGACTGGGTGTGGCTCGACCGGGTCGCTAGGTTTTGTGCGACGCCGTCTAACGGCATCCTTCAGGGGCGCCATCGCCCCTGTCCACGTGGCCCCTGACAACGGGCCCGAGCGGTCAGGTTTGCACTCAAACACGGCAATTCAGCGCATCAACGCCATTTGAAAACTGCCAGCACAAACGTGGCGGTTTTTTGAAAAAAAACGAAAGGTGGTGGTTTTTTGATTTAGGGTCCCCAATTGTGGTGGTTTTTTCCAATTTACTCCACCTTAGGTGTAGGGAGAAATATGCCATTTGATTTTGCAGCTGTAAGTTAAAAATATCTTTGCATGTTTCTATAAAAGTGCAAGTGCTTGAAAAAGTGTGTATTGCACTTTTCATGCCAGAGCCAGGCTTAATTGGAATGATAGACTACTCATATCAACAAGGATTTCCTTCTTTTCCGGAAGCCCATTTGAAAATAACTCCAAAGTAAAGTGTGCTTAGCTTGGAGCGATTCTAGGATGAGTGACCGACTAGGAAGTTGGTCGCAGGTGCGCACGAATGACGACAAAGTGCATAGGAAATACTAGTGTTGGTTTGCGGGATAGTCTAGATACCACCAGGCGTAACGGCCGAGAACCAGTGACTATGGCCGAGGCATTACATTTCAGTAGACTAAAAAGACTACCGTATGTGATGAATGACTATTGCAACGACATTGAGGAGGAAGTTTCCTCCACATATATGTCCTACGTCTTGATTCCCTCTTCTGGTGGCATGAAGGATATAAGGTGAGCCGCGGCAAACTCGAAGTACCTCATTGTATTTTATTTTAACCTTTCATGATTTTTCTGCTTCTAAGGATAACTTTTCTAGATAACGAACCCTCAAGTTCATGAAAAATATACATTTGGCCCCCCAATAACTCTGAAAGATTTTCGGTCCTTCAAGTCTCAAAACGGATAAGTTTCATCCTAATCCGGGTTTCTATGAAAAAAATGCTACGTGCAAGTGGTTTTCTCTCTTCCCACTTGCCACGTAGGATGGGTGGGTTAAACAAACGTTTGTTTTCTTCCTCCTCGCGCCCATCCATGGCTACTCCGAACGTTTTGGACGACAAATTTAGTGACACGAGGATAACAACTTTTGTTGCTAACCATGACAACTTTCATGCTTTGGTTTATTTTTGACAGAAACTTACCGTATGTCATTGAAAATTGCCATCCTGCATGAATGAATCTGCCATTAAAAAACGTCAGGGCCGGAGTGCCATGCACCTAACGTTTGACACTTATCATTTAGGTTTACTAATTGAAAGCCGACAAAGATTTCCTTGAAGTCAAGAGTCGATTCAGAAAATGCAACTTTAGGTAAAAATATAAACACCTCAAAAAGTCATTACATCAAATAGGTCTCCAACAACACCGAGGAGAACATTATATTGAAGATCAAAAAGAGAGAAGAAGCCATCTAGCTACTAACTATGGACACATAGGTCCGTGGTAAACTACTCATGCATCATCGAAGGGGCGGCAAGGATGACGAAGAACCCCTCCATGATCGATTCCCCCTCCGGCAGAGTGCCGGAAAATGCCTCTAGATGGGATCTCGTGGTTCTGGAACTTGCGGTGGCTGAAAAAGTATTTCGTGGACTCCTCCATTCGTTTCACGATTTTAGGGGATTAATAGAGGCGAAGTTAGGTCAAACGGAGCCTCATGGGCCCCACCACCCACTAGGGGGCGGCCTGGTGCCTTGTGGGCCCACGGTGCATCCTCTGGTCTTCTCCCGAAGCTTCTAGTGTCTCTTTTGTCCAGGAAAAAAATCTCCAAAAAGTTTTGTGGCATTTGGACTTTGTTTGGTACTGATATTCCGTGAAACCAAAAACAAGCAAAAAACAGCAACTGGCACTGTGCACTAAGTTAACTAGATGATACCCCGCCCGTTGCTGCGGGAATTTGTAGTCATATATAGCAGGAAGGTTATGGAGTAAAAAAAATACTAAACAATGAAATCATATTTATTTGAACCATCGGTGGTAGTATGATATGAGAACTCAAAAAATTAATATTTAATAGAGTATCTCGGTATTTGTGCAGTTAGAGCGGGCCCCTTTTTAGGGAAATTAAAACGACTTGCTAGCATGGAAATAAAAAGCACTGAAAACATGTCCAAGCTTGGTCTCCAACTCATTGGTTCTTAGGCATGACCCAAAACTCTCTTTTTTTCTGTTGAGAAACTGACATTTCACGGAAAATAAAGATTAAGCTCGGTCAAACACATAAGCCCGGAAGCCCTGAAGTCTAACTCAGGTCCTGTATAAAAGAACTAATGCGAATGTTTGTTTCATTTTTTTTTTTTGAGACAGTAGTACATAAGCATATCTTCCATAAAAAAAGCACAAATGCATCTAATTCTCCGTCACATAAAGCTTTGTCCATGCCTTCAGGGATAACAACGCGCTGACATGAAGATCTAGCAAATAAACGACAGGAGTGACCTCATGTCCTCAGCTTCCTGCTCCTACCTCGGTGACAAAGACGCTACTTTAATTAGGACGCGGCATACTTACATACTTAGCATCGGCATGGCCTCCATAGGCGCTGCCAAACTACACCCTTTTTTTTTTTTTGCGAGGGTGCCAAACTACACCTTGGGGCCGGCGCCCTCATCTTAGGTTCTCTCTGACTTGGAACCTGAGCTTCCAACCAAGCTAACTACAAAACCATTCAGATCTAAGTCAGCTAGAGAGGAAGGAGAGCCCCACCTTTGGTGCATGTCATGTTGATGGAGGACGCCGACGGTGGCATGCATCGTTCGTCGAAAGTTCGGGTAGATGCCAAGGCGTGTGGGCTTCGGCCGGCATA
Source organism: Triticum dicoccoides (assembly GCF_002162155.2). NCBI lineage: Eukaryota > Viridiplantae > Streptophyta > Magnoliopsida > Poales > Poaceae > Triticum > Triticum dicoccoides. The sequence goes on along the minus strand of NC_041385.1, from coordinate 785,843,227 downwards.
GCCCCTGCTAGGCTTCTATCGGCCATCACGTGGCTCCCGGCCAGCTTCAGCTTGCAGGTCTCTCCAGACTCTCCTTCCTCTCTATACATATAAATAGGACAGTAGAAGAATCAGGAACGCTGCAGTGAAGATTTGTTGGTGGAAGATGAAGTGAACCATCGTATGATGAGGCAAGAAGAGGAAAAGGCAGAAGAGAGATAACGCCTGAAAAATTGAACAGATTAATTTGCTAACGTGGAATACTGCATGTTAGAGAGGTGTTGATCAACGTTCACGGCTGGAAACTAAATGCAGCATGATGTGGCAGCATGCATGTGGAGAGTTGCTGATTTGGCTGGATTGGTGATGTGGAGGGGCTGCATGTTAAGATAAATCAAAATAGTGGGGATCAATCTCTTAGGTATATAGGATAAGTTAGTCTCAAAAAATGATATATTGTTGTTTGAAAGTGTATATAAAACATCCAAGATTGATAATATAATAGCATGGAACAATAAAAAAATTATAGTTCGTTGGAGACCTATCAAGGACCATCATGAAGACGGAGATGTGGAACAGGGGGAGCGGGAGCAGCGCGACGGCCGGAGGTGACGGCCCTCACCTGCCTCGGTGGCCTCCCCACCCACCCTCTCGCCGGAGGTGGAGGGAGGATAACGGCCGACGGCGGCGGCACACTGGGCAATAGAGGCGGCGGCGTGGAACCCTATAGGTACGAGAGGGATGAGAAAGATTGAGCTGAGACCATGAGAGGATGAAGCATGGAGGTGGGTATCGGGTTTGCGACATGAGGTGAGTCGGTAAAAAGCCAGGCAGGGAATGAGACAAAAATAAACCGGATAAAAATAACGAGACGAAAGTGGGGAGCGAAAAAACATAAAGACTACCCTACCAAGTGAGACGTTAGGAGCAGAGATATGCAGCTACATGAGTGTGTATTGCACGTCTCATTGAAATCCCATTTTGTTGCTCGTTGAAAATCCATCGAGACGAATGGCGCAAATTACACTTTTCACCAAGATGAAATTGCGCAAGGCATCTATATCCCCTCCTCCGCTGGCTGGGAGTGGGGAGTGCGCCGCATAACCAAAAAGTCAATCCCCCACCGCGCAGCCTCGCCGTCGGTATGGACGAGGAGAGGACGGAGGCGTGGTGGAGCCGACGTGCGTGGGCGCTGCTGTCGGCCGTTCGCGAGCGGGCGCCGCTGGTGCAATGCACCACCAACCTCGTCTCCATGGACATCGCTGCCAACGTGCTCACCGCCGCCGGCGCCTCCCCCGCCATGCTCCACTGCCTCCGCGAGATCCCCGACTTCACCCCGCGCTGCGACGTTGTCTACATCAACGTCGGTACCCTCTCCGAGGACTGGCTCCCCTCCATGCGCGCCGCCGCCTCCGCCGGCCGCCCCTGGGTGCTCGACCCCGTCGCAGCTGCCGCCTCCGGATTCCGGATGGAGGCCTGCCTCGAGCTCCTCGCTCTCCGGCCCGCCGTCGTCAGGGGCAACGCGTCGGAGATCCTCGCCCTCGCCGCCAGCTCAGACAGCTCCTCCTCCTTCAATGTACCTGAACTAAATCCAATCCTATCAACTGATTGTTAATTTCCAATCCAATCCAATCCTAGGGGTACAAAATCTGAACTAAATCAGATGATGGATTGTGAAACTGCAATGTTATAAACTGATTTGATCCACGTGCTCCTGGTGCTGTTATTTTGAACGAAGATTGATTCTTCAGCTCATTTGGGGTCAAATAATGTGGTTGTCATTCAAATTGACTAGCTGGAAACATATGTTGCCCATGTAATCTTGTGGCTAATTTCAAATTTAAAAAGAAAAACCACAAGTGCAGAAAATAAGCAGTTCGATACGCAACCTGTAAGGTTCAAACGTGCTGAAGTTAGCTTGTAGTACCACAAGTGCAGAAAACAGAGAAAGGAAAGGGACAGCAAAGCGACTAATTGCCTTAGCGTGCCCCTCCCCCCACTGCGATAAGTAGGTTGAGAGATAAGCGACTAATGGCAGTACAATTTATCAGGGCGATGCACTCCAGTCATTACCCTGTCTCTGAAGAAATTTTAGACTGCTTGCGGTAGTGGTGCTATTATGCATTCCAGGACAATTGGCTGACTGCACTGTCTCCCTGTTATTTGAAGATGAGCAATGTGCATACCAAACCTATTGCCGCTTACAATATACTCCCTCTGTAAACTAATATGAGAGCGTTTAGATTACTAAAGTAGTGAACTAAACGCTCTTATATTAGTTTACGGAGGAAGTATATTCCATCTTGCTTCTATTGGTACTAATACTTGTGGCCAACTGCAGGGTGTGGACAGTTCACATGACTCAGGGGAGGCCCTGCAAGCCGCGAAAGCATTGGCACGGTCCAGCGGGTCAGTCATTGCGGTATCTGGAGCAGTTGATTTCATCACGGATGGTCAGCAGGTCATCAGTGCTAGCAATGGTGTGGCAATGATGCAGAAGATCACGGCATGTGCGCTCGCCATCTTTGGACTCGCTGGAGAGATTGGAATGGAGTCGGCTAAAGGACCTGCCTCTCTCAGGACGCACCTCATCGATGCTCTCTACGGCCTCGATGAGCAGACCGTCACATCCGGGGTCAAAATTGCCCTAGTGCCGTAACACATCTCTACCGTGGTTACCAGTGTTTAGGAAATATACAGTCTGGGGTGATCTGCAGGGTCCTGGAAAACCATGAAGCATATGAGATCGGATTGGCAGTTGCCGTCCATGTGTACATGACCCCATCAATAAATTGTCCGTGACCATCCATCTCGGCTGTACTAACTACCAAGTACATATTTGTGAATTGTGATGCCACAAAGATTATGCATCACCTGTCATCTACACACACAATGATGCTTCACGAAATAAGGCGGTCGAAAGAAGGATGACTGCACCAGTAGCTTTGCTGCTGGTGTTTATGCAGCAATGACTGTGATGGCCGAGAAGCTAGTCTGTTCAAACGCTTTGATCCCCCCCTGCCTATGAATTTAATGATCATGCTGCAGTTTTGCTTCTGAATTTTGTTTCCCATAATCTCACAGTACACTTTTTCTGAAGGCACTGGGATGAAACTTTGGAAAGAAAGCCATGTGATATGTCATGCTGCAGTTTTGCTCTGAGTTTTGTTTCCCATAATCTCACGGTACACTTTTTTTTAGGTCACACGTAGTACACTATATCAGTATACTATTAACGTATACAGTACGTAAGACCCAAGAGATGGTCGAGTAAGCACCCCTGTGTGGAAGACAATCACATTTGAAAGCTGTGTTATGTTCTCCTTTGTGTTCTCATGTCTGAGACGTATGCTCTAGGGCATCCAGTTCACAACCAATATGCCTCTCTTAGGCCAACTCCACCGCGCGACCCCAAACGGACGTCCGTTTTGTCCGGATTCTGTCCGTTTGGGCAGGACGATGGGGTTGTGTCCGGGCCTGTCCTAGGATGCGGTGGCCGTGCGCCCAGCGCGCGGCCGCATCCTTTACCACATCCTGTTCGCGTCTATTTAAAAAAAAGAGCAACGTTTCAAATGCCAAGCCCTAGTTCACGGCCCCAGTTCATCACGTCGGCAACAAAGCCAGCGGCCTACACGTCCATCACCGGCATCAGCCTTCTCCTTCTGCCGTCGGCATCGAGCATCTCCTTCTGCCTGGCCTCGAACCAGGCCCTCGTCTTCTCGCTCTTCTTCGACAAGTCCACGCTCATGATCGCAAGGGCCACCTCCTTCGCTTTGGTGGTGGCATTGGTAACCTCGATGTCGAGCTGCCTTTGCCTGGCCTTGACGTTGTCGGCCTCGATGTCGAGCTCCTTTTGCCGGGCCGCCTCCTCCATTGTCGAGCTGCCTCTGCCGGGCCGCCTCCTCCATGTCGATCTTCCTTCTCTTGGTTGCCTCCTCCATCTCAAGCTTCTTCCTTTGAAGCTCTAGGTATTGCTTCATTTGCTCGTCCTTGCTTTGCCGCTTCTTCTCGTCCCTCACATTCTTTTGCGACATCATGCCATGCAAAGTGTCATGCAATGCCATGGATGAGGCATCACGTATGTCGTCAACCTTGGAGTTGGTCTTGCCCCTCGGCCTCTTCAACGCCTCGCCATCCCACCTCCGGCGAACTTGTCCGTCTTCAGGCCTCTCTTCCTTTGTAGTTCACGGTATTGGTCCTTGAACTTAGGGCGATTGTTGATCATAGTCCAACAGTGCGTAAGAGTGAGCGGCTTGTCATTGTGACGGGCCTTGAATGCCTCCAAAGATTGAAATGCCTACACCACATGATCAACAACAAGTGAAGATGCAAACATGCACAAGGCCGAAATCTCATGGCCGTAGCAAGGAAAGGGCTAGGAAGAGGAGAGCATACCAAGTCCCCAACGCCGTGACCACTCACGGGCCGTGCTTCAACGCTCTCAAATGCGGCTTGATACTTGTTGCACTCTTGTTGGATGAACAACCATCTCTTTTGAATCGAGCTGATGCCACGCTTGCTTTCAAATTGGTAGGGCTCAAAGAACTTCCTTTCATGGAATGTTTTGTGGACTCTCGTCCAAAAAGCAATACCCTTTTGTTGCTCGCCAGTCCTTGGATCTTGGCTAATCTCCATCCAAGCTTGGCAAATCAACTTGTCCTCATCTTGTGTGTATGAACCCGTGCGAATGCTTTTCCTCTTCTTTTGCGCTTCCGCTCTTTGTGTCAGCTCGTCGATGAACAATGGCTCGCCACTAATGTCAACGTCATTGCTTTCTTCTTCATCACCATCACCTTCGACATAGATGTCATCATCTTCATGCCACGAGTCACCATGGTCGTAGTCAGCACGGTCGTCGGCCTCTTCATCGACAGTGAACTGGTCGCGGCCATCCTGACTTTGGGTCTCCTCGGGGTCGTAGACAGGGACGTGCCCACCCTCGTAGATCACTTCCTCCATGAACTGGTCGTAGTAGGGGTCGTCGACCGGTGGCGTTGGTGTTGGCATTCCGTCGAACAAGACGCGGGGGGACGACATGGTGCCGGTAAACGGCGGCCGTGCTTGCTTTCTTTGCACCTCGACGGACGGACGGCCGCCGCTGCTGGACCCAGGGGTGACGTTGAGGTCGATGACGGCCGAGGGGCGTGGTGTGGACGGCGCAAACATGCCAACGTCCGGCGACCCCCCGAAACGGGTCTGGCTGTCGTGCCTTGGTGGAGGAAAGCCGGGCGACAAGGGCGTGGTCCACGACGTCGGCGACTGGCAATGCGGAGGCCGGGCAACCGACGACCCTGTGCTCGCCGGACCGACGGCCCCTCCAGAGAAACCGGCCGGACGACAAATGCCAACCATGAGGAGGGCGTGCGCTTTGCTGACGATGGCCTCCTTCTCATCGACCTCGGCCTTGTGCCGCGCGGCCTCAATCGCAGCGCGGTCGGCCGCTCTCTTGGCCGCGGCGATGTTGTTCTTGGCGACCGCCCTCCGGTCCCTCCTCTTCGTCGATTCCGCGTCCAACTTGGCGATCTCATCCGGCGTGCACTCCGACCGCGGCTTCCTTGGCGCCTTGCCCTTCTTCTTCTTCTTGGCCATTCCGGGCGGGTCGACGGCCAGGCCGCCGGAGTTCGGCTGGGCGTCGGCCATGGACGTGGAGGGAGTGGGACGGGCGGGACGTGG
>NC_041385.1:785819378-785837162 GCF_002162155.2 Triticum dicoccoides | reverse complement strand
GGCGCCAAAGGGGCCGCGGGAGGTTTTGGTTTGTGTCACCGACATGCGGGCCAGGGGCGGACACGCGGCGCGTCCCGCCCGTCCGTTTCACCCCAAAACCGGCGCAAACTTGGGCCGCGGATAGGTCGAAAGCGGACACAAAACAGATAAAGGTTCGTTTGCTCCCGCGCGCTGGGCCGCCCGGTTTGTCCGTTTTACCCCAAACGGACGGGGCCGGACAGGATGGGGTCGCGCGGTGGAGTTGGCCTTATAGCTTCAATTCTCAATTCTCATGTGTTCAGATCATGCACAAACTTGCAATCTTCCATGTAACTTATGTGGCATAAGTTTCCTTGATGCCATGAAGAGCCTTTTTCCTCTGACTGCTTGTTGAACAGAGAAATTCGTGACCTTGTAGGATGAAAAGTTACTAGGAAAGGCAAACTACCAAAAGAAATACTGATACAATTTCTCCATGGCTCTCAGCTGATAAAGTTTGAAGGATGTTAGTCTGGGAGATAGCTTTCCAAGTGAATGTTGGAGGGCAAGGTTGTTCGTGTAAAACCATCTGTTGTGTCTATGCTTTATTGCAGTTATTGAAAATGATGTGTAACATGTTCGGACCGAAGGGGAACTGGCGCCGCCTCGTCTGTAGTCTTTGTCACCAAGCGGAACAAGAGACGCGTCTTTGACCATTGTTCCTCTGCTGAGATGATGACATCTCTTAGACTTCGTTTCCATCAATCATTGTCGCCGCTGCCACCATCCTACCATCGGGAGAGGAACAAGCCATAGGCTTCAAGGCAGCGTTTCCCAGTCCAAGAGATTAACGCTGAGTTTGGATGTCTGTATTGGAGGCCTATGTATTGTATTAGTTTCAATTCCAATTCAGACAGGAAACTGTAATCGACATGAATACGAATTCGGTTGTTTGGATGTATATCGAATTGGCTCACGGAATCGTCCTGAGGTTTCAATACAGAATCGTGTTTGGATGTCAAACACTGGAATTGCATAGCAACATTACTATATGCATTAAAACAGTAGTTTTCTGACTATATAATTGGATGATTATATATGGATGAAGGGGCTGGCTGGACACACAGAAGAAGGGGCGGCCCAAGAGGTGGTCCGAGGAAGAGGAGATGTGCGTCGGCAGTGGTAAAACGCACGGCTGGAGAGGAAAGGAAGGGCCGGCGCCGGAGTGGACTGCCGCCGTTGGCTTCAGATCCGATCTGGCTCGGCGAGCAGGGCCCGAGAGAACGAGAAGGGGTAGCGCCGGAGGAGGGGAAGGGACGGCGGCAGAGGAAGAAGGGAAGGGGAGGCGGCGACCATACCTACACCGGCCGGCGTCGTGGATTTGCGAGGGTGCCACCGTCGATCTGCCAGGCGGCGGTTTCCTCTCTCTTGAACCCTCTGTCTCGTGTTACGGGGGGAACTGACGAAGCGTTTTTTTGCGGGAGGGAAGCAATTCAGGCCAAATCGGAGGTCCAGGCCTCTGTATTGGCGCGATGGGTGGGCGCGTGCGAGCGAAAACTTCAGCGTATTCGTTTCCGTTTCAGTGGGTTGTTTCAGAGTACATCCAAACTCCTGTATTGGGGTCAGCCCATTACCAAATCGAATTCGACAGCCCAATACAAACATCCAAACGCAGCGTAAGGGTTTTCACTTGAAGCATTTGGGAGGGCGCGGAGGAAGCTCCTTCAAGAAGGGATAAATGCCGGCACTGCTGGCCTTGTCCATGTCAGCCATGTTTTCACCCGCCGAAATTTTTTTGCCGCCTTAGAATCGGAGTGTGGCCAACCACTGAGAAAACAGTCATACCATGTCCTAGCATGACCACCCCCTTGCAGGGACGTTATTTCTCGAGGTCTTGGCAAGTTACCTCAAGGATTTGGCCCCCTCCCAAGGCAAAGTTCTTTAGGGCATCTCAAGCCGCGCCCCCAACAGGCCCCCCGAGGCCACTTTTTCGGCGCCGGCACCAAAAAAACGGCCCAGTCGCGCCCCCAGGACGCCGAAAATCGCCGGTTCGGACCTTTTTTCCGCCCGGCGGTCACAGGCCGAACCCGGCGCGCTGGGGAGCCGTTGGGGGCTCCGGCGCTAGGGAAAAGCACGCCTGGCCCACACCGACAGGGGAAAAGTCAAGGTTTTCTTCCCCCGACACGCCTCGCACCCCCGCACCCTCGGCCACCACTAGCTATATCCCGGCGACGGCCGCCGGCCTACTCCGCTAGATAGCCATTCCCCGCCGGAAAATAGCAGCGCTTCGCCGCGGCAGCCCCTCCCGCAACAGCTGGGCATTTCCGGCCGCCGTTTCCGGCCGCGGAGGCGCGGTTTAACGGCGGGTACACGCCCACCGAGCGCAAGGTATTCGGCGTTTTGACTGTGCCGGTGATGGACTCGGATGAGGAGGAAGAGCTCGCCACGCTGCTGGAGGAGGAAGCCGCGGCCGACGTCCAGGAAGTAGAGCATCTGATGGAGCTCGCCGCCCTCGCCCAGCTGCTGGCGAGCAATGAAAAGCCGCGTCGAGGTGGCTCGACGCTGGGGCGGGTGAAAGCAAAGAACCGGCATCGTCTGCACGACTACTGCATGCTCTACTCCGACTACTTCGCCGATGCTCCACTTCATGGCGAGAGAACATTTCGGCGCCGTTATCGGATGAGCTGAAAGCTCTTCCTCAGGATTGTGAATTCCATCCGGGAGTTCGACAACTACTTCAAGTGCAAGATGGATTGCACTGGCGCTCTTGGATTCACCTCCATCCAGAAGTGCACGACAGCGATGAGGATGCTTGCATATGGAGCTCCCAGCGATTCACTCGACGACTATGGGCGCATGGCCGAGTCCACCAGCATAGGGTGTTTCTACAAGTTCTGTCGGGCAGTGGTGGCAGTGTTTGGGCCACAATACTTGAGAACACCCAATGCGGAAGACACTGCTTGGATCCTAGCCCAGAATGCAGCAAGAGGATTTCCTGGGATGCTTGGAAGCATCGACTGCATGCATTGGAAATGGAAGAACAGCCCATTTGGTTGGCAGGGGATGTACAAAGGCGCCAAAGGCGGTTGCAGTGTGGTGCTTGAGGCGGTAGCCACACAGGACCTCTGGATTTGGCACTCCTTCTTTGGTATGCCAGGAACTCACAATGACATCAACGTGCTGCAGTGCTCTCCTGTTTTTGCCAAGCTCGTTGAGGGCCATTCTCCTCCGGTGAACTTCGAGATCAATGGGCACCAATACAATAAGGGGTACTATCTAGCTGACGGCATCTATCCGAGATGGTCGACATTTGTGAAGACGATCTCAAACCCTGTGGCAGGAGGCAAGAACGCCTGGTTTGCGAAGGTTCAGGAGGCTTGCAGGAAGGATGTCGAGCGGGCATTTGGTGTGCTCCAATCTCGATTCGCTGTTGTTCGGTACCCCGCTCAGACCTGGTCGAAAGATCAAATGTGGGAGATCATGACTTGCTGTGTCATCTTGCACAACATAATCATCGAGAGCGAGCAAGAAGACCCAGTGTTTGACACTGAACCATACTACGGGCAGGGTCCTCTAGCCGAAGTTGATCACCAGCTATCGGCAACTTGGACTGCCTATCTCAGTATGCGTCAGGAGATCCGAGACCCACAGGTGCATCATCAACTGCAGAAAGATTTGATTGAGCACCTATGGAGGCTCAAGAGGGACGCCGCGTGATGAAATACGAGTTTTTATTTGTTGAACTATATAATTTGTATTAAACTATTTGTTGTTGTAGTATTTTGTTGACGTATTTGATTTTTCTGTGATGAAATATGTGTGTTGATAATTGAACGCCGAAACCACGCCGAATATGGGCCTATTCTGGCCCATATAGGCCATTTATCCGCCGAAATTGGGCTGCAAAGTGGGCCAATTTCGGCGCCTGGGGCGAGCTGGAGGCGACGACTGGGCGCAAAACCGTCCCCAGCGCCGAGTGTATCGCCGGCTCGCCCCCAGGCGGCGCTTTTAGACGCCCCCTGGGGGGCCAACGGCTGGAGATGCCCTTAGTTGCTTGGCTTGTCTTGCCCGATGCTACTGTAGATGGCAAAGGGACTAGCGAGCCACACAGCTTAAGATGTTTCGCTAGAAGGCCGTGGCGCATATCCTCACTGAGTGCTCATTATATTGCATGCACAATGTCGTTTCGCGGAGTGGTGGCAATATGCTCCAGCCGCTGATAGTCACACACAAAGGCGCCTTTTCAATTCTCAAAAAATAATTGTGCATGCTCATTTTTGTATTGCATGATCGCAAATTAATTTCGTCCTAACAATGTGCATTTTTTTTTCATGTTCACGTTGTCCATTAGTAGTCTGGTTTTTTAGTTGGATAGCCTGAACTCTTGAACATGAATTATGCGTTCATTTTTTTTGTTGGTACTGAAATACGGTGTAGTAGTTGTTTATTTTCCTTAAAAAAAGTTGTTTATTTTCCTTGCAAGGCTGGGCTGAGCCAGGCCCAGCTCAAGTCTGACTTGCATCCCGCAAAAAAAAAAAAGTCTGACTTGCATCCATTTCCCTTCTGCCCAAAGACTACGCTACGCTCCACTCCCACCTTCCCTCCGCCGCCGCCGCCGCCACCACCACCAACCAGCCGCAGCCGGCGACCATGGCGGAGGAGGCCGCGGCAGCAGGACCGACGCCTCTCCTCGAGGGCCTCTAGACGAGATCGTCCTATGGGAGATCCTCGTCAGCCTCCACCCCAAATCCCTCCTCCGCTGCCGCGCCGTCCGCCACGCTTGGCGCTGCGCCACCTCCACCCGCCACTTCCTCCTCGCCCACCACGCCCGCCAACCCGACCTCCCCATCTTCTCCAGCGGCAGACACAATAACATCCTCGCCTTCGACCACCGGGCCGCCCAACTCCACACCGTCGCCCGGTATGACGAGCCCTTCATTCTGCAGGCTTCCTGCGACGGCCTCCTCCTCTCCAGGTCTTATTGTGGCCGCCGCACTACCTACAACCCGGCCACGCGGGAGCATGCCTTCCTCGGGAGATTACCGTGGGACTTTGATCTTGGGGATGTACCCACACCGCCCCACTGGAGAGTACCGGCTGCTACTCACCAACTTCAGGGGCCCTGAAGACCAAATTGGCTGCTATGTCCTTCCTAGGCCTGGACGGAACGAGCGGGCTTTTGGGCCCGCTCGTGGCCCGTTGAGGACCGGACCGCACGGTCCAGGACCGGTAGGAAAACTGGTCGGTCCGGGCTGCGATAATGGGCCCGAAAAAATGTCGGTCCGGTCCGGTCTTTAACCGAGCCGCTCGGTCGGACCGAGGGATCGCTGTCACCGCCGCCGCCGTTCCTCGTCGTCGCGGACACCGGCAGCCCCTTGGCGAACTACCATGTCCCCGAGCTTCCCCATTCCTTCCTTCCTCTCCTCCCCGTGCGCCGCATCTTCTTGCCGCCAGTCGCCATCGCTGTCGTGCTTAGACTGCTGCCGATCTGGAGTTCCGAACATGACCTTGACCCCAACTTGCGGCTGCATGAGCTGAAATCGTGCCATGAAAGGAGCTGCAGGTCAAGATGTTTCCCTTACAACTGAAAGGAACGAAAAGTGGCATCCCACGTCCACCCGTACGTAGCTATGTTGCCGCTGCATGAGCTGAAATCATGCCATGCCACGATCTCCCACAACCGCCTGATCTAACCTGAAACTAAGTCAAGAGGTGGGCATGTACACGTTGCATGGCGAGTGATTTCTCCGGAAGTGGGCATGCACCAGGCATCAGCTCTGAACACGAACTGGGAGATTCAGAAAATTCAGTTTTGTCAGATTCAGAAATTCAGTTCGTCAGTTTCATCCAAGATTCAACAGATGACTAAGCTGTAGCTAACCAGGACCTAAACTGCAGCTAACTAGGAGCCAAATAACTAACTAGGACCTAAACAACAGCTAGCAGAACTAGTGGCATCGGTCCACACGGTCCTCAAAAGTTGACCGAGCCAGCACCCTTTCGGTCCGGTCCTGGAAAAGGAGCTCGCTGAACAGCTCGGTCCGGTCCGGACCGGACCGCCAGCGGCCGGTCCAAACGCCGGCTCGGACCGAGACCGGACCGGACCGGACCGTGTCCAGGCTGAGTCCTTCCGCTGTGCTCCGACCAGCCACCGAGGTCAATTGGGTGGCTGGACATGGTAAAAGCGCTGTTGTTCGAGACATCTACCTTGATCCGTGATAGCCTGCATTGGTTTCTAGCGAAGCATAGAAATCATGTGTTAGTATTTGACACCACAGCTGAGTCATTCTGGCACATGCGTGCTCTAGTTGTTCAGACCCTGACCTGTTTGAGATGGATGACACGTTGGGCATCCATTGCCTTCATCATGACACCGAAATCATTAATATATGGGTGTTGCAAGATTATGAAAGCGAGGTTTGGGACTTCAAGTATCAAATCAAATTGCCGGCTGCAAAAATCAGGGAGCAGTTTGAAGACAATCGTGAGAGTTGGGATTTGGATGTTGTTTCGCGGGATGGTGACGTGCTCTTGCTGCTCAATTTTGGTGGGTGGCTGCTTCATGTTGACAGTGACGGCAAATTGATTGACAGTTTCAGTTGTGGTCGTAAAGATCTGTGCTTGCATAAATATCAGCTCAAACAAAGTCTTGTCCAGCATACCTTCTTTCCAGCTCTAAAAAGTTACGCAGTCAGTGACTCACCTTTGATCTGATGGCTCTTGAGTGAGATGGTGTTTCTTTCTGCCTAGCTGTCATATCCGTGTGACCTGCAATATCTATGGATTGGACCAAGTATGAGCCAACTGGCCTCTTCTTCGTTATGCATTGATGTGTATAAGTTATTATCAAAAGCTTTGACTGTAATGTGGTTGCATGAAATCTATGCTTGTGTTGACAACCTTTTAGGCTGAAGTGATTACTGCTTGTGTTGATGCTAGAATCAAGATTTCACTTTGTTCTGCTTTGGAAATATTTGCCAACTGGTCTTACAGAGACTTTAAGCTCATCATTAAAGTAAGAACTAGTCATTATATTTGCAGGTATGGATATTGGCTCAAACAAAGTCTGGTCCAGCACACTTTTTTTCCGACTCTAGAAAGTTGCCGTTGATCTGATGGCTGTTGAGTGAGGTGGTGCTTCTTTCTGCCTAGCTGTCATATCCTCATGAGCATCAATATCTAGGAATTGGACCAAGTATGAGCCTACTAGCCTCTTCTTCGTCTTGCATTGATGTATATAAGTTATTATCAAAAAAGCTCTGACTGCAGTGTGGTTGCATGAGATATATGCTTCATAACCTTTCGGGCTGAACCGCTCAAGTGACTACTGTGTGTGGTGATGCTAAGATCAAATTTTCATTTTGCTCCGCTTTGTAAAGTTTTGCCAACTGGTCCTCCTTATGTGTGTATTTTCTTGAGCTGAGAAATTTGGCTTTGTTTTATGTTAATTATCTACTAGTCGTATTCTTAGTACTCAAGTGTTAGCTATCTATGCCCCTCATATCACTGTTTCTTGAAGCGAAGAATTGATTTTTACCTTTTCATCTAGTGATCTTCTTAATAGTCAACATTTAGGTTGTTTCCTGTTTCTATCCTTTGCTGAAGCTGGCGATGAAACAGAGGCAAACAAATATTACTTGTTGACTTGCAAACATCATCTGATAATAGAAGACCTTAGAATACTGGTAGTTATATTCAATGGTTGCGTCATAGTCAGTGAAATATTCGGTTATAAATTCATTTTCCCTATGAATAAATTGCACATTGGTAAGTAGATCTTATGGAGACTTTAAGCTCATCATTATAGAGAACTGGACAGGGTTATATTTGTCTCGTTCCAGTGAGCTGTAGTATTCTCTAAAATAGACTGATATTGCAACCTGAAAATCTATGAATACCTTTTTGTGCCTCCACGCTGACACCGTTTTTATATTGCATTGTTTGGAATAATCTCTTACTGTTTTACTTTTCCTGCTAAACATTTTTAGTATTAGTGCTTCATGTTTATGTTTCATCTGAACATAAGTTGAAGAAACAAAATTTGTAGTAATAAGCACAAGAAAGGTTTGCTATTGTCAGACCCAGGTCCCACATTGTGTTCATGTCTCAAGGAGGACAGCACCAGGCCTGCTGTGTGAGAGCACAACTGGAGAAGTAAGGGTGAAGTTACTGATCATTTGCTTCCCAATGAACATGCTATGGAACAAAGCTTTTCAGAATGAACATGATCACGGAGATATAACCAATCACCTTAAACTCGAATGTGTCCTTGTAAGCTGAGGCTTCAGAGATTAGTTAGAATATTGACCAGTGGGTGAGAGTACTTGCATGTTATTCATGGAATGGCAGGTGAGCGCACACCTACTAGTTGCATTCATCTCTTTGAGGTCATTGTCTGCAGTCTTACGTTGAGATCATCGTTTACCAGTGGGTGATCATTGGCAGAATTTTGTCTTACCTTATTTCAGTAGCTGAATGCAATTATCAGGACCTTACTCTACTTTGTAGTATCTTGTTGGTGACTCAAGGTTAACACGAATTGATACAAGCCAGGGTAGAAAAAAATATGCAGAATACTGCTGATCTGCTTATCAGCATCTGCATTGTCAGCTGAACAGGAACTCTTCCATTGTGAATTTGGCAGCAATATTCTGCCAAGGGATGAGTTGCATTGGAAAAACACTGTTTCATAGTTGGCGGCGTTTAGCTATGGCGAACTAGCAAACCAAACCACTGTGCACTATGATTCATTTCCCATTCTTTTGAGTAATTTTGAGATGTGAAATTCAAGCAGTGATATTTAGGGCTTCACTGAATTTTGTAGAAGTCACTGTTAATATCTACTCGACAGTGCAAAGATTGCACAATATCTTAGGTTTTGGCATCGAAAATATAGATCATACTTATTTTAAATTATTCAGCCGACAATGTATATGGTGAATGCCGAGACAAAGCCCCTGCAAATAACTTCAGTCGCCCACATTGTTTGTTAACCCTTTTGCAACATTAACTTGTGATTCACTGCAGGTTTGATATTGCTGCATGTTTCTGATAGACAAGAAACAACACTGAAACTAATTGGTGCTTTGAAGCGTTAAACCCTCTACATTTTCATCTGCAACTCAACACCTCGCCAAAACTAACCGGTGCTTTGTAGCGTTAAACCCTCTACATTTTCATCTGCGACTCGGCACATCACCAAAATAGCAAAGTTTTAAATAGCGCGCTAAGCATCTTAGCGCCGGACCTCTTTCAAATGCTATAGCGTGCTATAGCGGAGCTATAGCGCGCTATTTAAAATGTTTGTTCATTTGTTTGGACCAAAGTCTCTTAGCGCAAGACTTTTTGTAAACGCTATAGCGTGCTATAGCGGAGCTATAGCGGGCTATTTAAAACAGTGCAAAATAGTCTCATTTTGCTTCCTCATCTGTGATCACCTAGCAACCTTTTAGTTGGAATTATATAGATGTTATTTCGATTCTTAAGCATCGGAAATTTGAGTTTCGAAGCCATAGAACGGGAGCGCAGTCGAAGGTCACACGAAGTAGTTGCCTCTGCTTGTCAGTTTCAGTTTCAAATTATGGGTCTTTGTTTGGTCACAAGATACATATGGCAGATTAATATCTACAACCTCATGTTGCTAACTGACTACTTCATGTACATTCTGTGATCCGTTCGTACGTACTTTAGTTATTTGTTGTTCATGCTTTAGGTGTTCATCAAACCTGCGAGTTGGAACTTGGAACATCAGCTCAATTGAGCATCATTAAATTGGTTCCTTAATTCTCTTAGCAATGAAAAGAAAAGTTTTGTTTGTTCAGAGAGAGAGAGATAGCACTCAAATACTACAGAATTCAGATAATAGATGACAAATTTCTATTATCGCAGAATCACCGATCGAAAACAATAAAAGCTTGGCCAGAATCTTGAAAGAGATTTCACCAACCTTAGGTTTGATAATGATTCTAGTAAATGATCATCAACTAATCCAAATATCGCTAGCTAGAACTTGGTCCGGTACTGGCACGACGAGCTCTGTGCGCCGGGGCGCCGGACGTTGACAACGACGTCGCACACCGTGAGCACGACGGCGTGGTGCCTGAGCAGGCCGAGAACGGTGACCGTCCCCGGCACGGTCGTCCGCACGGTGAGCGACACATCCCCAGCGCCGCCGAGCAAGTCGCCGTACAGCTGAGGTGCGTACCCGGCGAGGCGGTCAGCGAGCACCGTGAGCCTGACGGTCACCACGTTGGTGCTTCCCGCGCTGATGCGTCCGGGCGGCACGTTGGCGTCCGCGGCGAGCGTGCCGTGGTAGTAGACCTCAGCGCGGCCGGCGTCATGCGTGAAGGACGCGACGGGGCTGGGGTTGCGGATGGAGAGGACGACGTCGAGCGTCACGTTGAGGGAGAGTCGGGAAGGGGAGAGAGACACGGAGGTGAGCCGGATCGTAGAGATGGTGGTGTCGGCCGGGTGCGGGCGGAGCGCCGTGATGGCCAGCACGGCGACGGCGACAACGAGGAGGAGGAGTACGGCGAGGGAGACGATGAAGCAGACTCGGAGTCGGCGGCGTGACGCGGCGCTGTGGTGGTCACAGGCGGCAGTGGGCATGCTTGCTTCCTGCTTGCTCTCTCCTCTTGGAAAGAGGTGTTGCTAGCTACCAGTCTTGGTCTGCTTGACCCGTTATGCACCATTTTGCCCCAACTTAGCTACATGTAAGTTCCCTAAAAGTTAAATCTGGGTTAGTCGATTATTTCGGCCGTTGATTTCTGCTTTGAGATTCGTGCTCCATGATATTTTTTATGTTGTCACTGTCGTTGCGTTTTGGGCTCAAATTTCAGACTGACCACTGTTTTGGGTCGGTTGATTCCTTATTGCGCTAAAGACCATTTCGCGTTGTTTGTTTACAGACCGACAGTGCTTCATTATTTTATATTTGTATGTACTTTTTGATTTTTTTTGCATTTTTTGCTTGAACTTTAAAAATGCATTTATTGCTTGCCTTTTTCCTTTTTGAGTCAGTCTTCTTGAGTATTTCTCGGAAGTTCGTAAATGCAAATCAATACATGCAAGTATTATATAAATTATATTAGAGTGCGAAAATTACACTATTATATACTTATTTCTCACATATTTACACAGCGCAAAGTTGTGTGTAAGTTTTTTAAAATTTTCTTTCTTAAAAGGTAATAACAATGTCACTAATTCATTCTGTCTTAGAAAAGTTTATATTTTATTTTGTTTTAGTTTTGTTTCATTTTCTTTCTTCTTTCAGGGTAATACCACTGCCACTAATTTATTCCTTCTTAGTAGACTTATTTTTTTCCCCAAATCCCACTATGATATGCTTATTCTTGCATATTATAAAAACACACAATTTTTTGTGTAAATTATGTGAAAATGTTGTCATTTTTTT
Organism: Triticum dicoccoides; assembly: GCF_002162155.2. Lineage (NCBI taxonomy): Eukaryota > Viridiplantae > Streptophyta > Magnoliopsida > Poales > Poaceae > Triticum > Triticum dicoccoides. The sequence goes on along the minus strand of NC_041385.1, from coordinate 785,825,791 downwards.
TCTCAGTTTATATTTCATTTTCTTTCTTCTTTAAGGATAATATCAATGTCATTAATTCATTCCTTCTTACGAATTTTGTTTTGCGAAAATTCCGTCATTATATGCTTACACTCGCATATTATATAAAAACACATTTTTTGTGTAAATTATGTGCAATTTTTGACTATTTTTTTCTTCTTAAAGTGTAATACCAAGTCCCCTAATTCATTATTCATCGAAAACTCATTGAATTTGCTTTACTTCTTGTTTTATTAGTTTATTTAATTTCATTCTTTTTAAGGGTAATACCAATGCCACTTATTCATTCCTTCTAAGTACACTTTGTTTTTCCCAAAATCCCACTATGGTATGCTTATTCTTGCATATTATAAAACAACACAATTTTCTATATAAATGATGTGCAACTTTTATCATTTTTTTATTTTCTTTCTTCCTAAAGTGTAATACCAATATCACTATTTCATTCTTCCATGGAAACCTTTATTATTTTGATTTTTTTCTAGTATTCATTTCATTTTCTTTCTTCTTTAATGGCAATACCAATGCCACTAATTCATTCTTTGTAGGAACTTCTATTTTGCGAAGTTTCGCATATTATACAAACACAATTAACGTCTTAATTGTGTGAAAATTTTACCATTATTTGATTTAATGTTGTTCATTTTCTTTACTCTTAAAGAGTAATGCTAATGCCACTAATTCGCTCTTTCTTAGAAAACTTTATTTTTTTTGACTTTTTAGTTTACTTTCTTTCTTCTTAAAAGGTAATACCAATGTCACTAATCCATTTTTCCTTAGAAAACTTTTTTTTGATATTTTGTTAGGTTTTTGTCATTTTATTTCGTATTTAAGGGTAATACCAATTCCACTATTTCATTCCTTTTCAGGAAACTTTTTTTTGCGAAATTCCAATATCATATGCTAATACTTACATATTATAAAAAGCGCAATATATGTGTAAATTTTGTGTAAAATTTTCCATTATTTGGTTAAATGTTTTACTCTTAGAGGGTAATACCAGTGCCATTAATTCTTTATTCCTTAAAAAACTTCATTAATTTGTTTTTTAGTTTTTATTTCATTTTCTTTGTTCTTAAAGGGTAATATCACTAATTTATTATTCCTTCAAATACTTCATTATTTTGATTTTGTTTTTATATTTTGTTTCCTTTTTAAGGGTAATACACATACCACTATTCCATTCAATTTTAGGAAACATATTTTTTGCGAAATTCCACTCCTATATGTTCATTCTTGTATATTATAAAAACGCAATTTCTATGTAAATTATGTGCAAATTTTGCCATTGTTTTTTGAATTTATTTTAGTTTATATTTTATTTTATTTCTTTACCAGTGTCACTAACTCATTCCTTCTTAGGAAACTTTTTTTTTGCAAAACAAATCCATCATTATATGCTTATAGTTGCATATTATATAAAGACACATTTTTCGTGTGAATTGTGTGCAATTTTTTTGACCAGCTTTTTCTTCTTAAAGGGTAATGCCAAGGCCCCTAATTCATTAGAAAACTTCATAATTTTGAATTTTATTTTGTTCTTGTTTTATTAGTTTATATTTCTTTTTAAGGGCAATACCATGTCAGTAATTTGTTTCTTCTTAGGAAACTTTTTGTGTGGAAATTCCACTATTATATGCTTATTATTGCATATTACAGTAAAGCGCAACTTTTATGTCAATTGTGTGCAAGTTTCGTCATTATTATTTTTTATTTTCTTTATTCTTAAAGAGTAAAACCAATATTACTAATTCATTATTTCCTAGACAAACTTCATTGCTTTTACTGTTTTAGTTTTAGTTTCATTTGTTTCTTCTTAAAGGGTAATTCCAATGTGACTAATTCATATCTTCTTAGGGAACTTCTTTGTTTTCCAAAAAAATTCACTTATTATTGCATATTATAAAAATATGAAATTTATATGTAAATTATGTGAATTTTTTCCTTATTTTTGTTTTTAAAGGGTGATACCTATGCCACTAGTTCATTCTTTGTTAGAACGTTTTATTTTTATTTACTTTTATTTTTCTTTGTTATTATCGTTATTGTCTTATATCTTACAAGGCTTTGGGTCATTTTTGATATGTTTTAGACCAAGCCCAAGTATCTAATGGACTTCTTTGTTGGTTGCCTAAGACCGAGTGCTCCTCTAAAGAAGTCGATTAATAGCAATATACAAAGACCCAAAAAGGTATATCCAACAAATCTCAGTCATCAAATTAGGTCAATCCAACGACTCAGGTTGCTCCAATGATGAGTGCTCAACACGTTTAGCGTGCAATTAACTTCGTATCAAATATCAATTCCAGCACTAATCAAATAATTAACATGCAGATAATATCCTATCTAATATATGCATGCAATTAATGTACTGTCACATATCAATATGCATAGCACGTAAGGATTTACTAGTAAGGAAAAGTAACCAATACGAATAAAATCCTTTTTTATCTGACACATGCTGATGTTTCTCGCTCCCATATTAGTTTTATACATTTTTCGTTTTACATTATGAATAACATAAAAGATGTGATATGTATATGCCTGCCATGTTGGAAATTCGTTCTAGTTGAACTCAAGCGGCACAATCATAAATCCGAAGGCATGTAGCATCACCAAGGAGCTTTGCATGCATCTTCATGCAAGTATCGCGTGTTAGTGACGGAGAACAAAAAATAAGGCGGCGGTGTTTCATCTGAATGCATGGCGTGGTAGTGAAGGACAATAAAAAGTTGGCGTGTTTCATCTGCATGACAAAAGGTGAGCTGACTTGCTGTAGGCGGGACCTCGTGGTAACAAAAATGCTACACTTACGTAAAATGCCTATGTATTGTTACGTAATTAAACTAGTAGAAAACAGGACATTTGTTCCGGTTCGTAAGGGTCTTTAGTCCCGGTTCTTGAACCGGGACTAATAGGTCGTTACTAATGCCTCCCCCCTTTAGTCCCGGTTCTTATACGAACCAGGATAAATGGGCATCCACGTGGCCGCTGCGGGCAGCCCAGGCAGGGGGACCTTTAGTCCCGGTTGGTGACATAAACCAGGAACAAAAGGCATCCACGCGTCAGAAGCTGGCTGCAGCTGAGGTTTTTTTTAAGTGGCTGGTTTAGGGGTTTTGGGGATTAATTTAGGTTGTTATTAGCTAGCTAATAGAGAGAAGTGTCCTCTCTTGTCTTCGTGCTTGGTTTACCAACGCTACTGCTATGTTCATTTCACCCGCTGATATATAATAACTCTTCATGCTCGCATCATACATCATCATATATAATAACAAGTCCTACTAATCATGCATCATCATACAACCTCTACTCGTTATTAATAACAAGTCATACGATCATCATACTCATAGTCATCGAACCCAACCCTACATAATTGTTCTTAGCACATCATCAGTATCAGGTAGACCTAAACACACTTAATATAAAATAGCATAAAACAATATAGACCCTGACTCTCCATTATGAAGAATGGAGATCATCCTGTCTCCAATTCTCGCGCTTCGCTTCCTTTTGCTTCCAAGAAGCTCCTTACGACTGTCCATACATTTTTTCCATTCTTTGATTGTCATATCTCCACTTCTTTTAGAAATCCGGTATGGACAGTTGAGATTCGTAGGACGACCTGGTTGTATGTTCAAAACATGAAGGCGACCGTGCGTATACATCAGATGAGGCACACAATCATTCGGGATTATCTGTTGAAAAACATAGTAATAACTTCGTAGTTAGCAATGATGTACTAGTTTTAAAAGTATGCAAAAAGATGCATGGATATCGTAATAGTAAAAACTCTTACCAGGGTATATCCATGGTAGTTACCGTAGTTCAACATGTGCACTAGTGGCACGTATTGACCATAATGTTGAGGAGTTCGATTGTAGACATTGTAATTCTCAAGATCAGTACAAAATGCGATCAGATGATTTTTCTCCTTATAAGTTAATTCGGAGCCATCGGTGTAGTGGGTTTTGTCTACCATCTTCCGCACATTCTTTGAAGAATGAAAATACGCTTTCAACTATTTTGAAATGAATAATATAAATTACTTAATAACTATGTTAAGCTCACATGGGGGAAGAATTGAAGGTGTATCCACAAGGACCCAAATGTCCATATTGTCTTCCTCGATTATAGGATCATCAAGATTCATGGTGACAAGCATACCCTCATCAAAACCATACATCTTGCAAAGTGCTTCCCAATTTTTGCAACCAAAATGGGTTACACTCTAGCATTGTACAGCTTTACTTTAAAATCCACACCATGATGGGTCCTTAGGAGAATTTTTTTGGTTTCCATACTTTCATGGTCTTCAAAACCTATCCTCTCCAAGACATAGCGTCTTGCATAGCATCGGATAAGCTAGTCGAGTTGGAAAAGATGAAAAATATACTTTAAAATAGTTGAAGTCGTGCTTAATTACGAAAAAAACTATTGTCATCATTGCGTACCGTATGAACATCGAAGGTCTCCTCGAGCTTAATGCTGAAGCACCGATCTTCGTCCAGCTCAATGAACCTGTCGCACATACCCCGGTCGATGTGGCACCAGTCGCACTCCCCCGGGCGGTTTTCGTCGTCCGAGTACGACATTTCCGGCCTATGTTCAGAATTCAAATATTAAACTTGTACAATTAAATATATGTACTAAAAAACCTAAATTAAATCATTATTATTAATCACGGGTTGACTATCGGTGATGGTACATAGCTCCTCCTTTCATTCCCGAGTGCATTATTACACCAAATTGTCTAGCACACGGGAATGAAGGAGAAGCTACCCCACGACGGCGTGGATGATGGAGGGGGCTCCTAGATTTCTGCATAAAGTGCTCTTCAATTTTAGCATTCAAAGTAGGAGTACTTTTCCAATATGAGCATTCAATAAGCAAAACCAAATCGTAAAATAAAGTAGTATTCAAATTAGCATGCATTCAATTATAACCAAAACTACATCATCTCTTGTGTCCGTACATCGTCGAATATTATCACTAATACTCCTCGAGTACTATCATACATATAGCATTGCTAATTAATACAGCAGCTAGAACCGTAGCGCCCAACGGGTATCGTCGCGGGCGGTGGACACCCAAAGATAAGGAACCATCACAGGATCATAGCTCTAGTGAGATCCCTGAAGAACCTGTCAGGTATTGTCGAACCTGCCCTCCAATGCAACCATATAGCGACGGACGTGCTCGTCCTCCTCGCTGACACGGTGACGTACCACCTCCGCGGTGTCCGGAAGCCTCGGCACCGTTACTGGCCCACGCGACCGCCACCAAACAATGATCGGGTCAACAACGGGCTAACTCCTCACCAACCTACGTCCCCCGGAAGGTAGCACCTCCCAATACCAGCCCGGCGGAGCCCAGTCCCGAACATGGCCCTGATCAAGCAGGCCTCCACCGCCGAGTCGACGATGACGAGGATGCGGGATAGGCATCGTCGACGTCGATGCGGGAACTACTTCTATATATAGTTAAATAAAGTAGTTTTATTAATTAAATCAACTAGTTCAACTACTAAGCACTTACTATAAATAAATAAAGTAGTACTAACTAAAAACAAACTACTTTTATATATAGTAAAATAAAGTAGTTTATTAAATCAACTAGCTAGTTCAACTATATATGAAGCACTTACTATAAATAAAATAAAGTAGTACTTACTAAAAATAAACTAGTTTAACTATAGTTCTATTATTTTTCTAACTAATTATATTAAACACTTTCTCTTCTTATTTTTTCCTTTTTCCTCTATTCTAAATATGAACATATTCATAAATGACTTTTATCACTCACAATTTTCCTATACATACACAATAAATTGACAAAGAAAATACTATGAACAAAAAAATCATTAAAATTCTATAAACAAAATTACAACAGAAAAAAATCAAAAAAATTCTATGAACAGAAAAAAAAATCATAAAAATTTGACATATTCGAACTTTGCATATATATGAACATACAAACATGCATATTCAACAATAATATCACAAAAAATCTATTAATAGAAAAACAATCTAACACAATATGAACTACACATCTACACATCTAACAAATTAATTACATAATATGAACAAAAAATCTAAAAAAAATCTATGAACTACACATCTAACAAAAAAATCTATGAACTACAAAAAAATCTAACAAAAAAATCTAAACAAAAATCTAACAAAATCTAACTCAATTAACTACACATCTAAATTATACTACACATCTAAATTAACTACTACTAACATCAAATTAAATTAGCAAAAATTTTGCTCACGGCGACGATGTCGGGGATGGCGACGGTGACGGCGAGGTGTGGCGCAGGGCGGGGCGGCGCGGCGACGGTCGACGGTGAGGCGGGCGCGGGCCGGGGCGGGGCGGCGACGGCAGGGGCCGGC
>NC_041385.1:785804469-785818904 GCF_002162155.2 Triticum dicoccoides | reverse complement strand
GGGGCGGCGACGGCGTCGGGGCGGCGCGGGGCGACGACGGCGACAGTGAGGCGGAGACGGACGGGCAGCCTGGCGGCGTCGGGCGGCGGGGAAGAACGAACTGAACCAAATTTTCACGAGTGCTGCTTATATAGGCAGAGCATTGGTCTCGGTTCATGGCACCAACCGAGACCAATGCACCCCTTTAGTCCTGGTTGGTGGCACCAACCGGGACTAAAGGCCTCTTTTCAGCAGCCCAAAGGGCAGGAAACAGAGACCTTTGGTCCCGGTTGGTGCCACAAACCAGGACAAAAGAGAAGCGTTGGTCCCGGTTGGTGCCACCAACTGGTATCAATGCACCCCTTTAGTCCCGGTTGGTGGCACCAATCGGGACCAAAGGTCGTGTGCTGGAACTGACGCGGTGCATGCTATGTTTAGTCCCACCTTGCTAGCCGAGAGGGGCTCGGAGTGGTTTATAAGCCCTACCGAACCAACCACTTCGAGCTCCTCTTGACTGCAGGCTTACGGGCCTAAAATCACTCTCTGTGCTTGTGGGCCTATTGGGCCTACTGCGGGCCTGCATCCTGGCCCTAGTAATGGGTTTCTAATCGTATGCAGGCCGTGGTGGCCCTGTAGGTGGCACTTTTTTAAAAAAATTCCCTTTTTTTGCTTTCTTTTTTGTTTCTAATTACTTATTTATTTTCTTTTATAATAATTCTTTTTGCTAGTATCAAAATTCTAATTACTTATTTATTTTCTTTTATGATAATTCTTTTTGCTTGTAATGTTTTGAACAAAATTCTAATTACTTATTTATTTTCTTTTATGATAATTCTTTTTGCTATTAAAGTTTGTAACAAAATTCTATATAATTTTAGTTTCAATAATACTAGAGGTTTATAAAAGCTTTTTAGTTGATTCCTTTAGTACCAGTTCTAAGGCTGTTACAAAGGCATTTTATTTGGTACAGGTTTTAAGGCTGGGGCCCCACGTGCAACTTTTAGTACCGGTTCGTGGCATGAACCGGTAAAAGAGTTTTTTAGTTGATTCTTTCTGCAGCTGTTTTTTAGTCCCACCTCGCCAAGCGAGAGGCACTCGCAGCGATTTATAAGCCCTGAGTGTAGAGACGATAAAGAGAGAAGCGCAGTGCTCACCTGCATGTTGGCCTGAAGCTAAGCAACGTGCAGGTGAGCATTGCGCCTCTCTTTTATTTTGGCATGGTATCATCATTTCATCCACATAGCATATGCAAGGAAGTTGAGAGGGTTTAGGGCAAAAACTGGATGCACTTCGTGTACAAAATAGACAATCTCTTTCGAAGTATCAGGATTTCATATGGAAACTTGTCTGTTACAACATGCATTTCAAATTAACTACAAAAAGGTTGAAAGTTGGCATGGTATCATCACAATAGATGTGGAGGAAGTCTCCACTTTTCCTTCTCTTGTGTCCTTTCCTTATTGCGTCGTAACCATGGATAATCTTCATTATTTTTCAGGATGCTTGGGTCAGCCTTGACTTTGAAGGGAGGAATTTCATGAAACTTTTCATAATCTTTGGACATGTCTGTCTTGCCCTCCACTCCCACGATGTCCCTTTTTCCTGAAAGAACTATGTGGCGCTTTGGCTCATCGTATGATGTATTCGCTTCCTTATTTTTTTTCTCGATTTGGTAGACATGTCCTTCACGTAGATAACCTGTGCCACATCATTGGCTAGGACGAACAGTTCGTCAGTGTACCCAAGATTGTTCAAATCCACTGTTGTCATTCCATACTGTGGGTCTACCTGTACCCCCTGACAGATTGACCCATTTGCACTTAAACAAAGGGACCTTAAAATCTACTCCGTAGTCAAGTTCCCATATGTCCACTATGTAACCATAATATGTGTCCTTTCCCCTCTCGGTGGCTGCATCAAAGCGGACACCACTGTTTTGGTTGGTGCTCTTTTGATCTTGGGCGATCGTGTAAAATGTATTCCCATTTATCTCGTATCCTTTCCAAATCGTAACAGTCGAAGATGGTCCCCTGGGCAACGAGTACAGCTCATCACAAACAGTGTTTTCATCTCTGAGATGTGTTTCCAACCAACTGCTGAAAGTCCTGATGTGTTCACATGTAATCCAGTCGTCGCACTGCTCCGGGTGTTTGGAGCGCAGACTGTTCTTGTGTTCATCGACATAAGGGGCCACCAAGGTAGAGTTCCATAGAACTGTGCAGTGTGCTTGAGACCAAGAATATCCGTCCCTGCATATTATTGTCTCCCCTCCAAGCGTGCCTTTTCCAGTCAGTCTCCCCTCATACCGCGATTTAGGGAGACCTATCTTCTTAAGGTCAGGAATGAAGTCAACACAAAACCCAATGACATCCTCTGTTTGATGGCCCATGGAGATGCTTCCTTCTGGCCTAGCGCGGTTATGGACATATTTCTTTAGGACTCCCATGAACCTCTCAAAGGGGTACATATTGTGTAGAAATACGGGGCCCAGAATGATAATCTTGTCAACTAGATGAACTAGGACGTGCGTCATGATATTGAAGAAGGATGGTGGGAACACCAGCTCGAAACTGACAAGACATTGCACCACATCACTCCTTAGCCTTGGTATGATTTCTAGATCGATCACCTTCTGAGAGATTGGAGGAATGCACATAGCTTCACAATGGCTAATCGGATGTTTTCCGGTAGAAGCCCCCCCAATGCAACCGGAAGCAGTTGCGTCATAATCACGTGGCAGTCATGAGACTTTAGGTTCTGAAACTTTTTCTCTGCCATATTTATTATTCCCTTTATATTCGATGAGAAGCCAGTCGAGACCTTCATACTAAGCAGGCATTCAAAGAAGATTTCCTTCTCTTCTTTGGTAAGAGCGTAGCTGGCAGGACCTTCATACTGCTTGGAGGCATGCCGTCTTTTTCGTGCAAACGTTGTAGGTCCTCCCGTGCCTCAGCTGTATCTTTTGTCTTCCCATACACGCCCAAGAAGCCTAGCAGGTTGACGCAAAGGTTCTTCGTCACGTGCATCATGTTGATCGAAGAGTGGTACTCTAGGTCTTTCCAGTAGGGTAGGTCCCAAAATATAGATTTCTTCTTCCACATGGGTGCGTGTCCCCCAGCGTCACTCGGAACAACTAGTCCGCCGGGACCCTTTCCAAAGATTACGTGGAAATCATTGACCATAGCAAGTACGTGATCACCAGTACGCATGGCGGGCTTCTTCCGGTGATCTGCCTCGCCTTTGAAATGCTTGCCTTTCTTTCGACATTGATGGTTGGTCGGAAGAAATCGATGATGGCCCAGGTACACATTCTTCCTGCAGCTTCCCAGGTATATACTTTCGGTGTCAGCTAAACAGTGTGTGCATGCGTGGTATCCCTTGTTTGTCTGTCCTGAAAGGTTACTGAGAGCGGGACAATCGTTGATGGTTACAAACAGCAACGCGTGCAGGTTAAATTCCTCCTGTTTGTGCTCATCCCACACACATACACCGTTTCCATTCCACAGCTGTAAAAGTTCTTCAACTAATGGCCTTAGGTACACATCAATGTCATTGCCGGGTTGCTCAGGGCCTTGGATGAGAACTGGCATCATAATGAACTTCCGCTTCATGCACATCCAAGGAGGAAGGTTATACATACATAGAGTCACGGGCCAGGTGCTGTGATTGCTGCTCTGCTCCCCGAAAGGATTAATGCCATCCGCGCTTAAACCAAACCATATGTTTCTTGGGTCACGTGCAAACTCAACCTAGTACTCTCTCTCGATTTTTCTCGACTGCGACCCATCAGCGAGTGCTCTCAACTTCCCGTCTCTCTTACGGTCCTCACTGTGCCATCGCATCAACTTGGCATGCTCTTTGTTTCTGAACAGTCGTTTCAACCGTGGTATTATAGGAGCATACCACATCACCTTCGCAGGAACTCTCTTCCTGCGGGGCTCGCCATCAACATCACCAGGGTCATCTCGTCTGATCTTATACCACAATGCACCGCATACCGGGCATGCGTTCAAATCCTCGTACGCACCGCGGTAGAGGATGCAGTCATTAGGGCATGCATGTATCTTCTGCACCTCCAATCCTAGAGGGCATACGACCTTCTTTGCTGCGTATGTACTGTCGGGCAATTCATTATCCTTTGGAAGCTTCTTCTTCAATATTTTCAGTAGCTTCTCAAATCCTTTGTTAGGCACAACAATCTCTGCCTTCCACTGCAGCAATTCGAGTACAGTACCCAGCTTTGTGTTGCCATCTTCACAATTGGGGTGCAACTTTTTTTGTGATCCTCTAACATGTGATCGAACTTCAGCTTCTCCTTTTGACTTCCGCATTGCGTCCTTGCATCGACAATGACCTGGCGGAGATCATCATCGGGCACATCGTCTGGTTTCTCTTGATCTTCAGCAGCTTCCCCCGTTGCAGCATCATCGGGCACATTGTCTGGTTCCTCTTGATCTTCAGCAGCTCCCCCTGTTGCAACATCACCGTATTCAGGGGGCACATAGTTTTCATCTTCCTCTTCTTCTTCGTCGTCTTTCATCATAACCCCTATTTCTTCTTGCCTCCTCCAAAAATTATAGTGTGGCATGAAACCCTTGTAAAGCAGGTGGGTGTGAAGGATTTTCCGGTCAGAGTAAGACTTCGTATTCCCACATTTACTGCATGGACAACACATAAAACCATTCTGCTTGTTTGCCTCAGCCACTTCGAGAAAATTATGCATGCCCTTAATGTACTCAGAGGTGTGTCTGCCACCATACATCCATTGCTGGTTCATCTGCGTGCATTACATATAATTATGTGTGTCAAAATTAAGAAAATCAGACAAATATCTATCTAAAGTAAGAAAATCAGACAAGTATCATAAAGAAGATAAGAACAAGAGGCTCACCGCAGTGGTGCCGGTGACGAGATCGGCGCAGGCGATCAACGGCGGTGAAAACAGGGACGGGGCGTGACGGACCCCTAAATCTAGACAAATCTCGAAAAAAATGGAGCTCCTAGGTCGAGTTTTGAGAGGAGAAAGCTTAACTAGTGTGGCTCGAGCATTTCATCGAACACCTCATGTGCATAGGAGGTGAACTAGAGCACCCAAATGCCCTCTCCTCACCGGATTGAAAAAACAGAGCACTATGGAGTGCTCTGCCGCGGCGATGGGGTATACATAGGCAACTTATTTGTCCCGGTTCGTGGCATGAACCGGGACTAAAGCCACCCCTTCTTTCCCGGTTCATGCCACGAACCGGGACCAATGGTTGTGGGCCAGCAGCGAGGACCATTGGTCCCGGTTCGTGGCTCGAACCGGGACAAATGGTTCTACACGAACCGGGACCAATGCCCACGAGGCCCCGGCCGGCCCCCTGGGCTCACGAACCGGGTCTAATACCCCCATTGGTCCCAGTTCTTGAAGAACCGGGACTAATGGGCTGGCCAGGGCCGAACGGTAGCCCTGTTTTCTACTAGTGTTAGACTAACTGCTAATCCCTCCGCCCCCTGATTCCAACTGGGTGGGGTCTGCTACCTCTTGAGCACTGCGTTGGATTTCCTCGAAGAGGAGAGGATAATTCAGTAAAGTAGCATAAGTATTTCCCTGTTTTTGAGAACCAAGGTATCAATCCAGTAGGAGACCACGCACAAGTCCCTCGTACCTACACAAAATGATAGCTACTCGCAACCAACGCGATTAGGGGTTGTCAATCCCTTCACGGTCACTTACGAGGGTGAGATCTGATAGAGATGATAAATAATATTTTGGTATTTTTGATATAGAGATGCAAAGTGAAAAGTAAAAAGTAAAGTAAAAACAAAGCAAGTAATAAAGTGATGGAGATTGATATGATGAGAATAGACCCGGGGGCCATAGGTTTCACTAGTGGCTTCTCTCAAGAGCACAAATATTCTACGGTTGGTGAACAAATTACTGTTGAGCAATTGACAGAATTGAGCATAATTATGAGTATATCTAGGTATGATCATGTATATAGGCATCACGTCCGAGACAAGTAGATCGAAACGATTCTGCATCTACTACTATTACTCCACTCATCGACCGCTATCCAGCATCCATCTAGAGTATTAAGTTAAAAACAGAGTAACGCCTTAAGCAAGATGACATGATGTAGAGGGATAAATTCATGCAATATGATAAAAACCCCATCTCATTATCCTCAATGGCAACAATACAATATGTGCCTTGCAACCCTTTCTGTCACTGGGTAAGGACACCGCAAGATCGAACCCAAAGCTAAACACTTCTCTCATTGCAAGAACTACCAATCTAGTTGGCCAAACCAAACGGATAATTCGAAGAGACTTGCAAAGATAACTCAATCATACATAAAAGAATTTAGAGAAGATTCAAATATTATTCATAGATAAGATGGATCATAAACCCACAATTCATCGGTCTCAACAAACACACCGCAAAAAGAAGATTACATCGAATAGATCTCCACAAGAGAGGAGGAGAACATTGTATTGAGATTCAAAAAGAGAGAAGAAGCCATCTAGCTACTAGCTATGGACCCGAAGGTCTGAAGTAAACTACTCACACTTCATCGGAGAGGCTATGGTGTTGATGTAGAAGCCCTCCATGGTAGATGCCCCCTCCGGCGGAGCTCCAGAACAGGCCCCAAGATGGGATCTCGTGGATACAGAAAGTTGCGGTGGTGGAATTAGGTTTTCGGCTCCGTATTTGATCTGTCGGGGGTACGTAGGTATATATAGGAGGAAGGAGTACGTCGGTGGAGCAACAGGGGGCCCACGAGGTAGGGGGGCGCGCCCTAGGGGGGCCCCACCGTCGTGACCGCCTATGTTACTTCTTGGAGTAGGGTCCAAGTCTGCTGGATCACGTTCGGTGAGAAAATCACGTTCCCGAAGGTTTCATTCTGTTTGGACTCCGTTTGATATATCTTTTCTTCGAAACACTGAAATAGGCAAAAAAAACAGCAATTCTGGGCGGGGCCTCCGGTTAATAGGTTAGTCCCAAAAATAATATAAAAGTGGAAAATAAAGCCCAATATAGTCCAAAACAATAGATAAAGTAGCATGGAGCAATCAAAAATTATAGATATGTTGGAGACGTATCAGGCATCCCCAAGCTTAATTCCTACTCGTCCTCGAGTAGGTAAATGATAAAAAAATTGATGCGGAGTGATACTTTGGCATAATTTCAATGTAAATCTTATTAATTGTGGCATGAATATTCAGATCCGAAAGATTCAAGACAAAAGTTCATATTGACATAAAAGTAATGATACTTCAAGTACACTAATCAAAGCAATCATGTCTTCTCAAAATAGCATGGCTAAAGAAAGTTATCCCTACAAAATCATATAGTCTGGCTGTTGCTCTATCTTCATCACACAAAGTATTTAATCATGCACAACCCCGATGAAAAGCCAAGCAATTGTTTCATACTTTAGTAATCTCAAACTCTTTCAATTTTCACGCAATACATGAGCGTGAGCCATGGACATAGCACTATAGGTGGAATAGAATGGTGGTTGTGGAGAAGACAAAAAAGGAGAAGATAGTCTCACATTAACTAGGCGTATCAACGGGCTATGGAGATGCCCATCAATAGATATCAATGTGAGTGAGTAGGGATTGCCATGCAACGGATGCACTAGAGCTATAAGTATATGAAAGCTCAACAAAAGAAACTAAGTGGGTGTGCATCCAACTTGCTTGCTCACGAAGACCTAGGGCACTTTTGAGGAAGCCCATCATTGGAATATACAAGCCAAGTTCTATAATGAAAAATTCCCACTAGTATATGAAAGTAAGAACATATGAGACTCTCTATCATGAAGATCATGGTGCTACTTTGAAGCACAAGTGTGGTAAAAGGATAGTAGCATTGTCCCTTCTCTCTTTTTCTCTCATTTTTTTATTTGGGCCTTTTCTCTTTTTTATGGCCTCTTTATTTTATTTTTTTCGTCCGGAGTCTCATCCCGACTTATGGGGGAATCAGAGTCTCCATCATCCTTTCCTCAATGGGACAATGCACTACAGGAATCAGCTACTTTGCCATCAGCCACGGCGGACGGCAAAGGCACGGATGGCGGACGGCAAAGGTCTTTGCCGTCCGCTGTGGACGGCAAAAGTGGACGGCAACGCACGGGACGGCAAAGAGCTACATTGTCGTCCGCTTCGGGCGGCTGACGGCAAAGGGTCCTTTGCCATTAGCTGCCGACGGCAAAGAATACTGACAGCAATAATTGCGCTGTTACTCCGTTAGGTGGTTAACGACAAGCCTTTGCCGTCGGCCGCTGACGGCAAACATCGGAAGGCCTTTGCCATCCGCCGCTCTAGGCAAAGTTTTTTTTCTCTTTGCCGTCAGCCACTGTTGGCAAACTGACCAAATAGGTCAGCCTCCCAAGAAGCACAGTTGCCTGCCACGTGGCCTCTGTGCCGTCCGCTGCTGATGGCAAAGAGTCCTTTGCCGCGGTGGCTGACGGCAAAGAGCCTGCATATTGGCTCTTTTTTCTGTTTTTTTTAATCCAACAATTTTCACAGCAAATATATATGACATATATAGATATATTTCACAGAGCTATTTAACAGCACATAAGTTTCATCGTACATACATATATAGTTCCATCCACTCATACATAGCAAGTTCCATCAAGATAGCAAAGTTGCACATACATATTACAATGCAAAGTTTCATCAAGATAGCAAGTTCCATCGTAGCAAGCTAGAAGAATACTAGAAGAGAATGAAATTAAAAACAAGCACTCCATCATAGCAAGCTAGCTTCCGAGAAGTGAATGAAATCTGCAAAATGGCAAATAAGAAAGTTAGGAAAAGGTGACTAGAAGAAGAAGCACGCCATCGTTTGTGAGGTAACTTAGGTGAAATGGATCATTTGTGAGCTAACTTAGGTAAAATGCGTCATTTTAGAGCTAATGTAGGTAAAATGGATCGTTTATGAGCTAACTAAGCTAATTATGCCGTTTTTTACATAAGTAAGGTAAGTACATGTCATTATTGAGAAAACCTAGTTAACTAAGCATATTATAACTAACTTAGGTCATTTTGGAGGAAACAAAGCTAGGTATAGATCGTTTTAGAGCTAACTTAGGTAAAATGGCTGGTTTTGGAGGTCAGTAAGCTTATTAAGTCATTTTGCAGGAAAAGAAGCTACATCTAGGTCATTAAGGTAAGCATATTGGATGAAATAAATCTAAGTCTAGGTCTTTATGCATTTGTTAAGCAAAAAACTAGAGAAACTTACCTTGATCATGGAGGTGTGGGAGCGGGCTGGCTCAGGCCAGTAGCTGGAGAAGGATCGTGTGATGCTTGTGTGGAGTAACGCTGCACCAAAGATCATTTCCAATGTTTCATTAGCATGATGACACTCAAATGTTAATACTAGCAAGTAACGTCCATTCAAATTAAACTCATCGTGGTCTCAGGAGCAATCTCTGGATCAATGGCTATGGAGCCATGGGACCTCCCGCCACTAGATATCATCACCTGCTCTGGATTGTAGGGGATCTGGCTCGGGTTAAACTCCTCCCCTTTCCTCGCCTTCCCCTTGACTTGCTTGTAAGAGGCAGTGTGGGCCATGTCATACAGGTCGTACCCCTCTGGCACCTTATCCGTCTTATTGTAGCATGCCTGAGAGAGAGAAACAAAGTAAATTAGTAATTAAAGGGCTCAAGCTAGCATGATGAATGAATTGCATTAATGATGAAGCAAACCACATTACCCAATTCCGCCCGAACTGATATAAGCTGGAGCTACCTTGATGGTGTGGCACACCTTCAATTTGGGCACGTTTGTCCTTGGCCTCAGTCGGCTCCCCTTCCATCTTTCAACACCTGCCATGACAAAGAGTAAACGAAATTAGGACAACATAAAAAAATACCAACATGAATAATAATATGTATATCACTTAAGTGTATCATCATCAAGTACAACATAAAAAAATTGAATACCTGACACTACTAATAATCTCGATCAGTATCATCAATAAATGCATAATCATCATCATCACTATAATCAATGACGGGCTCATAGGGTTCAGTGGCATCAACATGTGGAAGGCCACCTTTACGTAATCGGTCAAGCATTGAGAGGTCGTCCGCAGCAGTAACATCTTCTTGTTCTGGCTCTTCTTGTTCCTCCTCTGGGGTGATGTGGGATTCACTGTCGCTGTCTACTTCAATGTTTTGGGGTGAAGTATACTGGTTCTTGAAACGCTTTTTGGAAAGACGTGTCTCTTGGAAGAATTCTCCTTCATATGTGTCTGGGTTAATGTGAGGTTCATAATCCTCTTCCTTTGGGGGATATAGTCTAGCACGTGGCGGCACTTCATAAACGACATCCCAACCTTTCAGATTTGGATTAGTTTGGCAGGCCCAGGGTAGATAGAATACTTGGGTCGCCTGTTGAGCCATAATATAGACATCAGGAACATCTAAATGGGTGCTTTGGTTGATTTCAACTAGCCCTATATGTTCATGAGTCCTTCTAGTCTCCTTCGGCTGAAACCAATAACATTTGAAGACTACGACATTCGGTGGGTTTTCACCATAGAATAGAAGTTCATAAATTGCTTCAACTCTCCCATAATACTCGGTACCTCCTTCGCCGATAGCAGATACACAACAATTTGTAGACTTTCGGTCGGCCATAGATAGCTCTTTGCCATAGGTACGAAAACGATACCCGTTGATGTCGTATTTGTCAAATGAACGGACCTTATAGTCAAAACCATTAGCGACTTGTCTCAATTCGACGTCCATAGACTCTGAATTAGCCTACGAGTTTAATATGAAAGGATTGTTGCATTACACACAAATTAGCGAATGAAATTAAATTGTCTAATAGAATTTACCGTTTGTTTGAACCAAGAGATGAAACCGGGATAGCCGCCTCCTTGCTTTGCGAGAAGCTCATACTCTTCGACGGAATCCTTTTGGATCACCGCTCCATACGAGAATAGGGCGACGTATCGACTGTATGAAATATCCAGGAATAAGAGCAGCTCAAAGGAAATAGAAGTTGCGAAACAATGTACCGAGAACTTACTCGATGTACGGCCGCACTTCTATCAGGTTGTTGAAGATATACAACGAAATGGTCCGCCATTCTTCGTTATCCAAAGATACTGGATTTGAAACACTGGCTGGTGCGAGATTGCCTTTGAATAGGCTGAGGTTGGATCCACCCTTTTTAGGCTCGTCAGCATTGTACCGAGGCTTCGGATTATGCAAATGACGATTTTTGGTTTCGTAGTGTGCTGTCAGGAAATTTGCCGCCTCCTCAGTGATGAATGCCTCAGCCATAGATACTTCAATTCTACGTTTATTTTTACATTTTTCTTGAAGCGTCTTCTGCATCCTCTCAGTTGGGTAGCACCAACGATTTTTCACGGGCCCCCCAATCTTGCCTCGGTCGGGAGATGCAAAATCAAATGCTGCATTGGATTAAAGAAGCCCGGTGGAAAGATCTTCTCTAACTTGCAGATCAACTCTGGCGCCAACTCTTCCATTTCTTCTAGCATGCCAGGCGATAGTTCTTTCGCACAAAGAACACGGAAGAAATAGATGAGTTCTGCCAGTATTAGCCATTCATCCTCAGGGATGAAGCCACGCAACATCACCGGCATTACCTACTCAATCCATATGTGCCAATCATGACTCTTGAGACCAAATATCTTCAATTTATCAAGACTCGCTCCCCTCTTTAGATTAGCTGCATACCCATCGGGGAACATCAACTGCATTTTCACCCACAAGATAATTTCCCTCATAGCTAGCCTTCCAAGATTGAACCATGCCTTTGGCTTCGTCCAGTTCTGCTTTCCTTTTGGTTCTTTCATGTTTTGTAACGGCCTATCACATAGCGCCTCCAGATCGACTCTAGCCTTAGTATTATCCTTTGACTTCCCATCTATGCCGAACAATGTACCAAAAAGTGCCTCGACGATATTCTTCTCAGTGTGCATCACGTCGATGTTGTGTGGGCAAAGGAGGTCTTTGAAGTAAGGCAGATCCCATAAGCATGTTTTGTGAGTCCAGGCGTGCTCAGAATTAGACCCCTTGAAGTACCCTGGACGCTCTGGATCTGGCTCGAGAGCATTTAACTGATCCAGGGTCTGTTGGCCTGTCAACGCAGGTGGTGCAGATTTTTTTACAACTCTACCTCTGATGAAGTTCTTCTTGTCTTTCCTAAACTTATGGCGAGGATCGAGGAACTGTCTATGCATGTCGAAGCAAGAAAACTTGTGACCGGCCTGAAGCCAATGAAACTCAAGAGCTCCCTTGCATGTGGGGCACGAGAACCTTCCATGCACACACCAGCCAACGAATAGCGCATAGGCCGGCAAGTCATGCATCGAGTACATGTACCAGACACGCATTATGAAGTTTCGTTTGCTATAGGCGTCGTATGTCTTGAACCCATTATCCCAGGCTTCTTGCAATTCGTCCTTAAGAGGCTGCATGGACACATTCATATTTTTCCCCAGATAGTTGGGCCCTGGAATTATTAACGTCAGGAAAATGTTCTTTCTTTGCATAATCTGTCCGGGGGGGAGATTGAGTGGAAAGACAAATACGTGCCAACAACTGTATTGGGATGCCGTCATACCAAACACACTGAACCCATCGGTGCTGATGCCGACTCGAAAATGTTCTTTCTTTGCATAATCTGTCCGGGGGGAGATTGAGTGGAAAGACAAATACGGGCCAACAACTGTATTGGGCTGCCGTCATACCAAACACACTGAACCCATCGGTGCTGATGCCGACTCGAGGATGCCTCGGATCTGCCGCTTTGTCAGCATGTAATTCATCAAACTTTTTCCACGCAACACCATCCGATGTGTGTACCATCATCAGATTACCATCTGCATCTAGTTTGGTTCTTTTGTCTGTTTTGTGCCATGTCATCTGTCTGGCCGTCTCTTCGACCATGAAAAGACGTTGAAGTCTTGGTACGATTGGCATATACCGAAGAACACTAACAGGGATTTTGGTTTGTGTCTTCTCACCCATACCGTTGTCTACCACAATATACCTGGAACACTTGCAAATGGGACAATAGTTACAGTCCGCATAGTCAAATCTAAATAAGGCACATCCTTTCTCACAGGCATGTATCTTCTCATAGGGCATCTTCAGTGCACGGAGGATTTTGTCCGACTGGTACAGGTTTGCAGGCATTACATGGCCTTTGGGTAGAAAGCGTCCAAATACTGTCATAATTGCGTCATAGCATTCTCTGCCCAAGTTGAACTGAGCCTTCAAAGCCATTACTTGTGAGATGGCATCCAACTGACAAAGCTCAGTGTGCTCGTGGAGCGGACGTTTTGAAGACTCCAACATTTCATTGAAGGCCTTTGCAGATTCCTCCATCTCCTCGTCCGAATCCCGAGCATCATCATAGTCTTGCACCATGTTTTCCATCCCGGTACCATGCTCGTCGGTGCGACGATGATCCACCTCAGCTCGGTCACATTGGGCAGACTCACCATGAAATGTCCACACCGTATAATCGGGCGTAAAACCATTCTTCTGCACGTGTTTACCCATTTCAGCCTCTGTCCTCTTTTCCCAATTGCCGCATCGGAAACAGGGGCACCAAGTTTTCCTCTGGCCATTTGCAAATGCGGCTTGCACAAACCCCTTGGTTTTTGTGAACCATTCAGCGCTCCATTTGTTCTGACCAGTGTGACCGGTATACATCCACGCACGATCACTCATCTTGACTTTCAGAGCTACTGGACACACAACAATTATATATATAATTCACCATGTATATATTCATCAGTTGATCTACTTTTTCAATTTTATTACGTCCATACAACCTACACTCTAATAGGTAATGATAGGTCCTAATCCCACTCGGGTATGTGTAGATTGGGTTCATTTTCCCAAGCTATGCTCCGGATCCGACGCAAAATTTCGGCAGCACCTCCCCGCTGTTCTCCTGATACATGTCTCTGCAATAAACAGAGAGGATGTGTACCCGGAGAACAACAGGGGAGGCACTGACAAAATTTATGTGTCAGATCTGGAGCAAAGCATATGGGAAAACGAACCCAATCTACACATACTCGGGCTGTCCATGGATAGCGTTGGACAATTCGAAAGAATCAAGGTTATAAATATGCAAATGCATGCATATTTATAACTATGACTGTGACGCCCGGGTAATTAAGCTACAGTAATCCCCACTAATGTTGCCACGTCACCTCGGTTACTGTGGATAAACTCGCGTTAGATCCGAACCCGTTCTAAAACAAAAATCAAAACAAGAGCAAAGATAAAAAGTTTTAAAACCAAAACTAAAAAATTTCGGGGGTTGTCTAAAATAGCTAACATAATTATGGTGGGGTGCACTAATTTTTGTAAAATGCTTTGGCATTTTAAATAATCTAAAAACAGAAAAGAAAATTAATAAAAGAAAAGAAAGAAGAAAAAAAAAAGAGGGAGAGG
>NC_041385.1:785796555-785801505 GCF_002162155.2 Triticum dicoccoides | reverse complement strand
AGATGCTACTTGGAGGACTTCGACCTACCCTCTTCTACCTGTTGCAAGACGAAGGTGACCAGAAGCGTAGTCTTCGATAAGACTAGCTATCCCCCTCTTATTCTGGCATTCTGCAGTTCAGTCCACTGATATGGCCCCCTTACACATATACCCATGCATATGTAGTGTAGATCCTTGCTTGCGAGTACTTTGGATGAGTACTCACGGTTGCTTTCTCCCCCCTTTTCCCCCTTTCCTTTCTTTCTGGTTGTCGCAACCAGATGCTGGAGTTCAGGAGCCAGACGCTACCGTCGACGACGACCCCTACTACACCGGAGGTGCCTACTACTACGTGCTGCCCGCTGACGACGACCTGGAGTAGTTTAGGAGGATCCCAGGCAGGAGGCCTGCGCCTCTTTCGATCTGTATCCCAGTTTGTGCTAGCCTTCTTAAGGCAACTTGTTTAACTTATGTCTGTACTGAGATATTGTTGCTTCCGCTGACTCGTCTATGATCGAGCACTTGTATTCGAGCCCTCGAGGCCCCTGGCTTGTATTATGATGCTTGTATGACTTATTTTAATTGTAGAGTTGTGTTGTGATATCTTCCCGTGAGTCCCTGATCTTGATCGTACACATTTGCGTGCATGATTAGTGTACGATTGAATCGGGGGCGTCACAAGTTGGTATCAGAGCCGACTGCCTGTAGGAATCCCCCTTTCCAACTCCTTGGCCGAAGTTGAGTCTAGACATTGCAAAACTTTTACTAACATGGCTGTGTGTCTTACGGGCACACGTCTCCATCGGGTGGTATTAGGTTCTTTTACTCCTCGATCTTTACTCTGGGATTCTGAACTCTCTTCTATTCGGGTTAAACGATTTTGCTAAAAACAAAACTAACTTTAGGTTTTCGCGAGTATTTTCTCCCGGAGAGCCCCTCACTTCAGATGATCGTCTGTTAACCAGAAGAATTCGGAGATACTCTCTGATGTTCTCTCGAGACTTTGTGCCCATCACTTTTGCTATTCCTGACCACCGATAAATCCGTATGGATAACTACTTACACTTGCCATTCATACGATCATCCCCCATTGATCTTGTTATTACAAGATACCCCGAAGTTTTCTCTATTGTTCCAAGAATACTTTGTGCCTACTGCCTAGTAGTTCCTTGCCACTTGAATACCCCTTCAAATAAATCCTCGCACTTGTCGAGTATCCGCTCAACCCCAGTTGTTCATATGTGTCACAAAAGTCTTCAAAATACAATTCGATCTTCCAAAAATCCTCTGGAGCCTTTGGCTCTTGAAATTCTTGCTTGCTTGCATTATGGTTAATCCCATAAGTCTCGTAGTCATATTGACATTCCTTGTCATTATCATTTTGAGTCTGTTGACTCAATATGTTTGCGAATACCCGCAATCATCATTGATCCTTATAAATTACCTTTCTGGCTGAGATGCCATTCTTTTAACTGGAATTGGTTCTCGACCAATCCAATTGTTGTTGATTGTACCCTAAGGCTATTCAACTTATCCACCCCTAATCAGAGCATTGCTTCTGATCCTTCGTTTTGGAAATCATAATTCCTTTGCATTTAAGCTGTGAATTATTCAGATGCTTCCATAACCTGTTGCATCTGCATTCCTTCCTCTTCTGGTTGAGTATCGATACTCATATCGGATCCTTTGTGGACCATCAGGTCCTTTGTTGGATTGTTATCCGACAATGACCTTCACACTTGATCACTTTGTGAGTTCTTCCCCTGATACATAATACCTTTGTTAAGTTGTATCCTCTGCTTGGCCAACCATGCTCTGCTTTTGAGCTGGTGGCATTTACTACTGAAGCTTGTGGTATATGTTTCCATGATACCCTGACGGGTTGAACCTATGCCTTCCTTTATATGTGTGAACTCGGAAGTTTTCACTAGTCATACTCATCTGGTATTTCACCAGGTAAAACTTTCAACACTAATGCCTTTATCAAAGCGAGAAGTGAATGGAAGGTTATACATTGAAGAAGTGGGAGTCGACCTTGAACTTTGTGTTCATGCCCATGGACACGATGTATATCTTATCATTAAAGCTTCTCTTAAATGAATTATTCCTTCGGTATAAGTTCATCTTATATCTAGGATCTGGCCTTTTGCAATCGTGGTTCCGACCATGTTCTCTTTTAAATACCATTTCTCGTGCAAGTTTTAGCACTTGTCTTCTGTAGAGCAATAACCCCCGTCCAACCTCTACTTTGATATGTCATCGAGTATTACCCCTGGTATCTCGAGATTATCATGGAACTGCATAACTTCTTATGAGCTCTTCATCAAGTACTACCTTCCCACTGATTCCAATTTTTCACGGGCTCTGAGTTATTAAACACTCAAAGACACCGATAAATGAACCGAGACCGCACTACGGTTCAACAACACTTCAGTAAGCTTCTATAAGTACGAGTTTGTACCCGACCACGCCATTCCTAGCCTGTTTGGCTATATCATTGTCGTGATTATTTTAACTGTGCTACCCGGTCCTTCCTCTCGGAGCACACTTTTCGACGATGGACTAACCTTACGTCGATCCTCATCGTCATATCATTTCGCCTTGAACAACAAGCTTGGTTTCGAGTTTGTGTCGTACCCTTGGTTCCAATAACCTTTCGCTTCATCATTACTTTGACTTGATGTCGTCGCCGATCGATTACATCTTCATGAACTCTCGCGACAAAGGTGTCGTGATCATCACCATTCTGAGCTCATCCAGGGTATCAATTGAATTCATGATGAGAAATACCATCCTTGCCCTCGATGAATTGTATCATCATCGACCACTTTATTGCCTTCCCACCAACACAAGCTTGTTCATGTTTGGTGTTATACCTTGAGTTCCTTGCTATCTAGCAATTGTTCTTATTTACCTTGGAGTATTACCATACTTTATGTCAAGAATGTTCTGAGATTTGTTCCACCTCTTGAGAATTCTTGACATAGAAATACTTCTCACCATCACCATTTTTTCTTGGTCCCCGTGATAATTCCAACAAGTGGACGGTGTTGTTTGGATTCTTTCCTTCTAGCAACCCTATTTTTTTGAAGTTAATGGTCGAAGGTTCATTCTTAGGCTATTGATTATTGAATCACCATTCTGACTTTGGTCGTGCAACCCAACCCATATTTCGGGCGCACCTTTCAACCAATGTTTAATTGTGTATGTTTTCCTCGAGCATACTTCCTTATATCATTTGATATGCCAAATGTTATATCCTTGTTCACTTAATTGTGGAAATCCATCTTTTGGTAATCTCGATGAATTGCCGTTGAGCTCACCAGACACCTCCTTGTCCTCTCCTTGGGATAATGATGAACTCTTGATAACGGAAATCACTTCATAGTTCATTTCCCCGAGAATCTTACAATGTCATCTCGTCAATTTGCGTTGCGCCTTTTCTTCTCAGGTATCCTAAGTCTGAGGTATCCTGACACCAATCGGATCTGAATCTCGGTCAGATATGATGGTTGGGACAACTTTCCAAGAGTTATGATGTTGATCCTTTGATGACCCGGTAGCATGATGTCATGCCTAGCACCCCCCCCCCCCGGCTGGAGGACCCATCATTATAGATTCCTTTTCAGCAAGGTTATCCGTTCGTCCATGAGGAAATTGTAATACTGATTCTACAAGTTATTCCTGATGGATCCTTCGTGATTCCAAAGTCTGATATTCACCTGAAGGCCATGTCAATGCTATCTCGAAGCATGTCTGTGATACTCTGATTTTCAACAAGAACATTCGAAGCCCAATGCTAAATGATTCTTGCTCAATTGCCCAAACACCGTTGTATGGGCAATGTCATGAAAATTCTCTCCCCTACCTAAAGAGTTTTCTACATTATATCCTGACACGGATATCTTGCTCTGCTTGTCCTTGGGAAGGATATACCCCTGAAATATGTGTTTAAACACATTTTTCCTTTCCATTGTCCTGTTTAACCTAATGATCACATTTTCCTTTCCATGGGTCTGTTTGACCCTTCTTGGGATATATATAATCTAAGAAGTGATAATCCCCTGCTTAGGTAAGCACCTCGTTATACCACTCTGTAAGTAAGACCCTATTACTATTGTTGATGACATTCCGGTAACCACCGATGGACGAGAACCTTGCCTATTGGTCCGCCTCGTTCAACGAGCAGGAAATTGGTTCTCTTCGTCCCTCGCCCTTGGTACCTATGTTGTTGCCGACATGACCCTCAGACTCTCCTCTGACATGCCTAGCTTACATGATCGTGCAAGATGTCACCAACCTTTCTACTTTTAACCACATGGTGGGCCCATAACCCACAGTTCCACAGGATCGAAACTTGACTCTCCTGTACACCACGTTTCCAAAGATAATCCTCACGCTTGACTTTGTATCTAATTCACGGGCCACTTGCCTGCTGATCTATTCCGGTATCGGACGCAATACTTATTCCCGTTGCTCTGAACCCTTTCGCACCCTGCTTCAGGCAATGGACGATTGCCTATCCGCTTGAAACTTCTTATCGCACTGTCTTACTTTGCTCTCGATGTGTGTCATTTGTTCAACTCGAGAGATACTCATAAGTTCATTCTTGGGATACCCCCAGATGATTTTCCCTTATAACATCCTATCATTGTAGAGCTACCCCTTACCTATTCGTAAGTACGATGGAGTTCCCGAATAAATGGTGACAAGTTTATCATGATGCATCGGAATAAAGGATTGAAGACATCAACGAAAGGAATTAACTTCTTCGAGAAGATCCGTTAGAATATTGTAACCAGAACTTTCCCCCTTGCTCCCCTCTTAAATCTCGGGACGAGATTTCTTGTAGTGGAGGAGAATTGTGACGCCCGGGTAATTAAGCTACAGTAATCCCCACTAATGTTGCCACGTCACCTCGGTTACTGTGGATAAACTCGCGTTAGATCCGAACCCGTTCTAAAACAAAAA
>NC_041385.1:785792499-785793671 GCF_002162155.2 Triticum dicoccoides | reverse complement strand
CCCCCTCTTATTCTGGCATTCTGCAGTTCAGTCCACTGATATGGCCCCCTTACACATATACCCATGCATATGTAGTGTAGATCCTTGCTTGCGAGTACTTTGGATGAGTACTCACGGTTGCTTTCTCCCCCCTTTTCCCCCTTTCCTTTCTTTCTGGTTGTCGCAACCAGATGCTGGAGTTCAGGAGCCAGACGCTACCGTCGACGACGACCCCTACTACACCGGAGGTGCCTACTACTACGTGCTGCCCGCTGACGACGACCTGGAGTAGTTTAGGAGGATCCCAGGCAGGAGGCCTGCGCCTCTTTCGATCTGTATCCCAGTTTGTGCTAGCCTTCTTAAGGCAACTTGTTTAACTTATGTCTGTACTCAGATATTGTTGCTTCCGCTGACTCGTCTATGATCGAGCACTTGTATTCGAGCCCTCGAGGCCCCTGGCTTGTATTATGATGCTTGTATGACTTATTTTAATTGTAGAGTTGTGTTGTGATATCTTCCCGTGAGTCCCTGATCTTGATCGTACACATTTGCGTGCATGATTAGTGTACGATTGAATCGGGGGCGTCACAATGACGCTTTCGAACGGGAGACACATATTGGTTACGCATACTGATGATTCAAGACACATATATAGCTAGATACCAAATTTCATGTCATTTGTGCAAATAATTAATGGGGGAGAAGGACATCACTACTGGAAACTGGGAATTTGCCATCAGCCAGCTCTTTGCCATCTGCCAGCTGATGGCAAAGAAGGTCTTTGCCATCTGCTTATAAAAAATAGATGGCAAAGA
The DNA here is from genome assembly GCF_002162155.2 of Triticum dicoccoides. Lineage (NCBI taxonomy): Eukaryota > Viridiplantae > Streptophyta > Magnoliopsida > Poales > Poaceae > Triticum > Triticum dicoccoides. The sequence goes on along the minus strand of NC_041385.1, from coordinate 785,792,877 downwards.
ACTGACAGATGGCAAAGAACATGGTTGCCATCAGCCAATTCTTTGCCATCTGCTAGTGGATGGCAAATAATCTTTGCCATCTGCCAGCAGATGGCAAAGAGGTGGGTAGGGTCCAGTGCTGCAACGGCCTGTCAACCCACCTCTTTGCCATCTGCCAGTAGATGGCAAAGAATCTTTTCCATCTGTTGGCAGATGGCAAAGAAGTGGGTGGAGCCCAATGGATAACCGCGCTATAACGGCCAGTAGCCCCACCTCTTTGCCATCTGCCAGCGGATGGCAAAGGCCCATATCTTTGCCATCAGCCAGCGGCTGGCAGATGGCAAAGAGGTCGACCCCTCTCTCCCAGCCCGGCCCCTCCCCTTTCTCTCTTCCAGCCCG
>NC_041385.1:785779946-785791803 GCF_002162155.2 Triticum dicoccoides | reverse complement strand
CGGCCATCGCGGCGTGCCCCACGGCCCGCCCCTCCATCGAGCCAGGCCACGGCGCCGCCCCCTTCCCACGGCCCTCCCCGCCATGGCGCCATCGAGATTCAGGTATTAAGTTGAATTCATGTAGAGCTTATTTGAGGAAGCTTTTATGTAGAGCTTAGAGTTAAGTATCTGACTAAAAATGGGCTCGACTAAACACGGTAGAGATAGAGTTGTATTATTCATCAAGAAGATGCAACGGTGGGTGCCAAAAAAGGAAAAAATGGTGTGAAAAAAATTGTTCACATCAATTTTTTTGATTGGATAATGGTGGACTGCTGCTGTTTCAACTCTTCGGAACATCAAGGAAAAAAGGGTTTAACTCTGTAGTCGCCTTGGTCCTTTGGTCCGTCTAGAAAGAGCGAACAATATAGTCTTTCACAATGCCCATCTTCCACTTCTAAAGCTTGTTGATTTAATAAATCTGAATGTCATTTATGGGTTCAGGCTGGAGCAAAGCAATTAGGCTCCCTACTCCCTGTTTTGTCTCTTGGGCAAAGCACATAGGCTCCCTGCTCCCTGTTTTGCCTCTTGACCGGTCATCATCGTTTGTACTACCCTTGTACTTGGTTTCTGTCTTAATATATGACATGCAGTTCTCCTGCATGGTTCGAAAAAAAATGCAAACAATGGACCAAATTGATGCTACATGAAGTCTATAAGCTTATGTGTTTTCTTTCTCACCAAAGGTAAATAATTAAACCACAGCTTAAATATATCTGTATGGCTGCAGCAAGATTATCCGATAGGCTATGTAAGACATGTAAAAAAATCAAATGATTTTACCATCTAAGATATGCATAATTAAATGCAAGTAAAATCAAAACTTTGGCAAGGGATGGGGCTCGTACATCCCAAACCTGCCAGATGGTTATATATGAATTTGGGAAATAGGTTAGGTTGCACATCAAGAAGAACTAATTCATTGTTAGACCCTTCCATATTTGAAGAACGGTATCCTCTCAAAGAAACAACACACAGAAACATGAGCATCTGGGACTGGGCAATGACTGTCGAACAAAATTTAGTTTGGATATTAATCAAGCACACAAATATGCAAAACTAGCAAATGTATAGGAACAGTGTGTGCCTTAGCATGTACGGGTTGCACAGGGAAAAAACTACCAAAACTATGGTTTTTCTCAATTTTACCAAAACTACCTAGGTGTTTGGCTGGTGTTTCACCGGGGTGGTTTTTTTTGGACATACAAGTGTCCTCCATTTATTTGTCAGGAAATGTGAATGATACCGAATTGGAAAACAATCAAGTACTAAATAGACACTCCCTATTTATTTGTGAATTATGAGTTAGGTCATATATTTTCCAATTTTGTTATGAAAAACATCATATATATTTGCGTTGATCGGGTGGATTTAAATGTGCAGTTGTTTCATTGCTGTGAGGGTCTGGTGTTCAACGACCTCCCCGTGCGTTCGACGAGCTCCGCCCCTGCGTTCGTGGGTGAGCACGGATGACATCTCCTCCTCTCCCCCTTCATTTGCTCTGTTCCGGTCTTCGTGCCGATGAAACTTGCTAGCTATAGGTGTATTCAATCATCAGTATGCGTGACCACTATGCGTCTCCTGTTCGAAAGGGTTACATCTATAAATATGCATTCATTTGCATATTTATAACCGTAATTCTTTCGAATTGTCCAACGTTATCCATGGACAGCCCGAGTATGTGTAGATTGGGTTCGTTTTCCCATATGCTCTGCTCCGGATCTGATGCAGAATTTCGTCAGTGCCTCTCTGTTGTTCTCCGGGTACACATCCTCTCTGCTTATTGCCGAGACGTGTATCAGGAGAACAGCGGGGAGGTGCTGCCAAAATTTTGTGTCAGATCCGGAGCAGAGCATTGGAAAACGAACCCAATCTACACATAATCGGGTGGGATTAGGACCTATCTTTACCTATTAGCGTCTAGGTTGCATGGACGTAATAAAACTGAGAAACTCTATTAACTGATGAATATGGTTTGCTGAGTTATGTATGTATTTCTTGTGTGTCCAGTAGCTAGGCAAGATGAGTGATCGTGCGTGGATGTACACCGGTCACTCTAGTCAGAAAGACATGACCCCTGAATGGATGACAAAAACCAAGGGGTTTATCAGAGCCGCATTTGCAAATGGACAGAAAACAACCTGGTGCCCCTGTTTCGAGTGCGACAACTATCGTAAGATGTCAGAGTTTGAAATGATCAACCACCTGCAGAAGTGGGGTTTTACGCCCGGTTATACGATGTGGACATTTCATGGTGAGTCTGCCCAACGTTCCAGAGCTGAGGAGGGCCGTCGTCGCACCGACGAGCATGGTACCGGGATGGAAGACATGGTGCAAGACTTTGATGATGCTCGGGATTCGAACGATGAGATGGAGGAATCTGCAAAGGCCTTCAATGATATGTTGGAGTCTTCGAAGCGTCCTCTCCATGAGCACACCGAGCTTTGCCAGCTGGATGCCATCGCACAAGTAATGGCTCTGAAGGATCAATTCAACTTGGGCAGAGAATGCTATGACGCGATAGTGACACTATTTGGACGCTTTCTACCCAAAGGCCATATAATGCCTGCAAACCTGTACCAGTCAGACAAAATCCTCCGTGTACTTAAGATGCCCTATGAGAAGATAGATGCCTGTGAGAATGGATGTGCCTTATTTAGGCTCCAGTATGCGGACTTGAACTATTGTCCCATTTGCAAGTCTTCCAGGTATGTTGAGGTAGACAACGGTATGGGTGAGAAGAGTCAGACCAAAATCCCCATTAACGTTCTTCGGTATATGCCAATCATACCAAGACTTCAACGTCTATTCATGGTCGAAGAGACGGCCAGACAGATGACATGGCACAAATTGGGCAAAAGAACCGAACGGGATGCAGATGGGAATCTGATGATGGTACACACATCGGATGGTGCTGCATGGAAACACTTCGATGCATTGCATGATGAAAAAGCGGCAGATCCAAGGAATTCTTGAGTAGCCGTCAGCACGGATGGGTATAGACAGTTCCTGGATCCTCACCATAAGTTCAGAAAAGACAAGAAGAACTTCATCAAAGGTAGAGATGTCAAAAACTCTGCACCACCTGCATTGACAGGCCAACAGACCCTGGATCAGTTAAACGCTCTCGAGCCGGATCTAGAGCATCCAGGGTATTTCAAGGGGTATAATACGGAAACACGCCTGGACCCACAAGATATGCTTGTGGGATCTGCCGTACTTCAAAGACCTCCTTTGCCCACACAACATCGACGTGATGCACACTGAAAAGAATGTCGGCGAGGCCCTCTTTGGCACATTGTTCGGCATAGAGGGGAAAACGAAGGATAATCCTAAGGCCAGAGTCGATCAGGAGGCTCTATGTGATAGACCGCTACAAAACATGAAACAACCAAAAGGAAAGAAGAACTGGGCGAAGCCAAAGGCATGGTTCAATCTTGGAAGGCCGGTTATGAGGGAAATACTCCTGTGGCTGAAAAAGGAGTTGATGTTCCCCGATGGGTATGCATCGAATCTAAAGAGGGGAGCGAGCCTTGAAAAATTGAAAATATTTGGTCTCAAGAGTCATGATTGGCACATATGGCTTGAGCGGGTAATGTCGGTGATGTTGTGTGGCTTTATCCCTGAGGATGAATGGCTAGTACTGGCAGAGCTGAGCTATTTCTTCCGTGTTCTAAGTGCGAAAGAATTATCGCCTGGCTTGCTAGAAGAAATGGAAGAGTTGGCGCCGGAGTTGATCTGCAAGTTGGAGAAGATCTTTCCACCTGGCTTCTTTAATCCAATGCAGCATTTGATTTTGCATCTCCCGACCGAGGCACGATTGGGGGGGCCCGTGCAGAATCGTTGGTGCTACGCAACTGAGAGGATGCAGAAGACGCTTCGAGCAAAATGTAAAAATAAACATCGAATTGAAGCATCGATGGCCGAGGCATTCATTACTGAGGAGGCGGCAAACTTCATGACAGCACACTACAAAGCCAAAAATCGTCATTTGCATAATCCGAAGCCTCAGTACAATGTTGGTGACCCTAAAAAGGGTGGATCCAACCTCAGCCTATTCAAAGGGAAGCTGGCACCAGCCGGTGCTTATACTCCCTTATTGTTGGATAACGACGAATGGCGGACCATTACGTTATATATCTTGAACAATCTAACAGAAGTGCGGCCGTACATCGAGTAAGTTCTCGGTACATTGTTTCGCAACCTCTACTTCATTTGAACTGCTCTTATTCCTGGATATTTCATACAGTCGATACGTCGCCAAATTCTCGTATGGAGCGGTTATCCAAAAGGATTCCGTCGAAGAGTATGAGCTTCTGGCAATGCATGGAGGCGGCTATCCTGGTTTCATCTCTTGGTTCAAACAAACGGTAATTTCCATTAGACCATTTCATTTCTTCTTCTAATTTCTGTCTAATGCAACAATCCTTTCGTATTAAACTTGTAGGCTAGTTCAGAGTCTGTGGACGCCGAATTGAGACAAGTCGCTAATGGTTTTTACTATAAGGTCCATTCATTTGACAAATACGACATCAACGGGTATCGCTTTCGTACCTATGGCAAAGAGCTATCTATGGCCGACCGAAAGTCTACAAATTGTTGTGTCTCTGCTATCGGCGAAGGAGATACCGAGTATTATGGAAGAGTTGAAGCAATTTATGGACTTCTATTCTATGGTGCAAACCCACCGAACGTCGTGGTCTTCAAATGTCATTGGTTCCAGCCGAAAGAGACTAGAAGGACTCATGAACATCTAGGGCTAGTCGAAATCAAACAAAGCACCCATTTGGATGTTCCCGATGTCTATATTACGGCTCAACAGGCAACCCAAGTTTTCTATCTACCGTGGGCCTGCCAAGTTTTCTTCCTACCTGTCGTTTATGAAGTGCCGCCACGTGTTAGACCACCTCCCCCCAATGAAGAGGATTATGAACCTCACGTTAATCCAGACACATATGAAGGAGAATTGTTCCAAGAAACACGTCTTTCCAAAAAACGTTTCAAGAACCGCTCACCTCATAACATTCAAGTAGACAGCGGCAGTGAATCCGAGCCTGAGCAGGAACAAGAAGAGCCGGAACAAGAAGAGGTTACTGCTGCGGATGACCTGTCAATGCTTGACCGATTACATGCAGGAGGCCTTCCAGATGTTGATGAATTTATTGATGATGATGATGATGAGCACGTGATTACTGATAGTGATGAGGATGATGCATTTATTGACCCCGAAGCATATACAGACGATGATGATGCATTTATTAATGATAACGATGAAGATTAATATTATAGTTCATGTCAGGTATTCCATTATTATTATATACATATATATTATTAATTAGTTCAAGTTTTAACCTAGCTAGCTCTAAAATGAGCTATACTTAGCATTTATTCCTCCAAAATGAATTTGTATGCTTAGCTAGCTCAAAAATGACATAACAACCTTAATTAGCTCAAAAATGACTTTAACCTAGGATAGCTCTAAAATGAGCTATACTTAGCATTTATTCCTCTAAAATGAATTTATATACATATTATTATTCATGTCAGGTATTCATTTTTTTATGTTGTACTAATTTCGTTTACTCTTTGTCATTCCAGGTGTTGACAGATGGTGGGCGCGGGTCGAGAGCGCTCCGGGGCTCCTACCTCGGCGCGTGGTGGGAGGGGTAGTTCCATTCCCCCCCCCATAGCCTCCGGAGAGCGCTAGATCTCAGTTTGCAGAGTCCAGCGACGGTCGCTTCTTCTTCGGCCGGGAGAGGTCGAGGGAGTAAGAAGGAGAAGGCTGCTAGAGGTGGACGTGGCGTCGGGAGAGGTAGGAAGGCTGCTACGCCTTCCTCGCCGCCACCCCCAGCTGAGTCACCCGACCACAGGGCTGCTCCGTCTGAGATCGAGCCATCTGAGGTGGACCCGTCTATGGAAGACGTGCCTATGGCCGACGAGCCTCGGGCCGACGACGAGCCTCGGGCCGCCGAGCCTCGGGCTGCCGAGTCTTCGCCCCACGAGACTCCGGAGCTCAGACGGGGTCACGCTGAGTCGGAGCCGAGCCCATGGGAGGACTGGACGGAGTCGAGTGCACATGGTTGTGTTTAGGGTGGAGACTATAGTCCTGATAGCTATAGCGAGGGTGAGTGGGTTGAGGGGCGCAAAGTCTACCAGCGTGGTCGTACAAAGCTCCCGCCCACCCCGGCGACCCCCGACCAGAGGTGGTTGATTGCGCCTAACGGGGAGAAGTAAGTGCATTTACTCTTTTTTTAACCTTTTGCCTTGACGTTTCTTCGAATATCTAATACGTTGGCCTTGTCATACTGCAGTTCTTGGACACACGAAGATGGTGTCCGCAGGCCCAACACTGTCCTTGGTGTGATTTGTCGCCAGTGCTTCCCGGGGTGGGTCATGTTGCCCGGTGAGGGCCGGGTTCCAGAGCTAGGAATGACCTAGGAGCACTACTTGGCTGCCCCAGCCCCGCCGGAGCATAGGGTCGGCGATGTCGAGTGCGACACGGTGGCCGACATTGTGATCACCATGTTTTGGGTAATTTCTCCTTTGCCATTTACGTTGTGTTTTCTTCTTTGATTGCATACCTTCTACATGTGTTTTCTTGTTTGATTGCAGACCTTCTAATCCGTGTTTTCTTGTTTGATTGCAGACCTTCTATAGATGCGCTGAGGGACAGGAGGAGGCGGCGGCTCGGGTTATCGACACCGAGTGCAGGCGCCTACTTGGAAACTTTCGGCACGAGGCTCGGACGCAGGCTGTTCGAGACTACTTAGCACAGACTGGTATTAGGAGGAGAAAAGATAAGTGCCGGGACAAGTATCTGAGTAAGGAGAAGTACATGAAGGTAATTACCTATTCTTAAGGCCTTGTACTTAGTTTCCTTGATTTGATTCGTAGGCGTAGCGCTCAAATTTCTCTTGCTTAACTTAGGTGCCTCCGAGATGGTGTGCGGACAAGATGGACTGCTGGGAGGTGTTGGTGGATGAGTGGTGCTCTCCCCAATGGCGCGTCGCCCACAACATAGCAAAGGAGTAGCGTTTCAAAATGAAAGGTGTGCCACACCATCTAGGCAGCGTCGACCTACATGGGTACGGGAAAAACTGGGTATGTGTGGTTTGCTTCATGATTCATGCAAATTCATTCTTTGTGCTAGCTTGAGTCCTTAACTAATACTCTGTTCCTCTCTTTTAGTCAAAACACAACAAGGCTCCAGTGCCAGAGCTGTTCGACCTCTATGGCATGTCCAATATTGCACCGTACAAGAAGGCCAAGGCATTCTCTGAGTCTGACCTCGAAAATGCAAAGAACTTCAGCAACGAGGCCTCCCACCACAAGATGGTGCAGTACGTTAAGCAGGGGAAGGCGAGGAAAGGGCCGGACTTTAACCCGAGCCGGCCTCTTGATCCAGAGCTGGTGATCATATATGGTGGCGGGAGGTCCCATGGCTCGTTAGCCATTGGTAATGGACTGATACGTTGTAGTAGCACTCTCCCGCAGATCAAGAAGCGCCAGACCAGCTCTGATCCTGAGATACCGCCTCGTTTACGACCAGTGGAAATCGAATTCCAGGTTTGTTAATTATACGGACTCAGTAGCCTTTCCTCCATTACATTGTGTTTGCAGTCGTCGATGATTACAATGCTAACGAGTGGCGTTGCAGGCTGCTATTGAGGCAGAGAGAGTGAAGACCCAGGCTACTTTTGAGGAGAGGGACCGGCAGTTGGTGGAGAGGGACCGGCAGGCGGCGGAGAGGGACAGGGAGAATGAGGAGAGGACGGCTAGGGTGTTGGAGGAGGAGAGGAACCGGAACGACTTGGCTAACCGGGCCATGTACGAGCTCTTCGTGGTAAGTTTCTTCTGCATATTAGCTAAATCATGCACACAATGTTCCTTTCATTAGTAACTAATATGACTGACTCTTCAAAACCAAATGTGCAGTCCATGTGCGAGAAGAACGGCCAGACCCCTCCGCCGATGCCAGTCATTGCTCCGGCGGGCACGGTGAGTTTCATTTGAACGGTCATTAGTTACTAGTTTTCACATTTGAGTTGCATCATGCTAACGATACATTGGAAATAATCTTTGGTGCAGTGTAACTCCCGACAAGCATTGACCGATCCTTCTCCGTCTGCCACTGGCGCGACCGGTCCTACACCTACACCTCTGTGATGACGGTAAGTGTCCCAAGTGTTTTGCTTAATAGAGTTTTGTTGTGATGCCATGTTGTATATATCTAGACATATCGTGCATAATGTGTGTATGTTTGAAATGCATTGTATGTGTGGGATTCGACACCTAGTCGTGTGCCTTTGGTAGCCTTCCATACAGGGAAATGCCTCCTAGTGCTTCCACTGAGCCATGGTAGTTCGCTACTGCTCCGGAACACATGGATTGACCGGCATGTGTCCTTCTTTGCTCCTGTGTCTGTCCCTACGGGGAAATGTCACGCGGTGTATCACCGAAGTCCTTGTAGCTTGCTATGACTTGGTTGCACTCGCTGATGACCGACACGTGCATTGCTGGGTCATGTATGCCTATCCCTGTACGTTTGTGCCACCTTGGTTCTATGACTAGTCATGTCGGCCCGGGTTCTCTGCCATATGGATACTAGCGACATAATCATATACTTAGCACTTTTTCCTCCAAAATGACTCAATATGCTTACCTAGCTCAAAAATGACATAATAAGCTTAATTAGCTCCAAAATGACATATTTAACCTAGGATAGCTCTAAAATGGTATAATATGCTTAAGAAATGACATATTTTAGGTCCTAAATGACTTCATATGCTTAGCTAGCTCCAAAATGACATAATAACCTTACTTAGCTTCAAAATGACCTATTCAACCTAGGCTAGCTCTAAAATGACCTATACTTAGCATTTTTTTCCTCCAAAATGACTTAATATGCTTAGCTAGCTCAAAAATTACATAATAAGCTTAATTAGCTCCAAAATGACATATTTAACCTAGGATAGCTCTAAAATGATATAATATGCTTAAGAAATGACATATTTTAGGTCCTAAATGACTTCATATGCTTAGCTAGCTCCAAAATGACATAATAACCTTACATAGCTTCAAAATGACCTATTCAACCTAGGCTAGCTCTAAAATGACCTATACTTAGCATTTTTTTCCTCCAAAATGACTTAATATGCGCTTAGCTAGCTCAAAAATTACATAATAAGCTTAATTAGCTCCAAAATGACCTATTTAACCTAGGATCGCTCTAAAATGACCTATACTTGGCATTTTTTCCTCCAAAATGACTTAATATGCTTAGCTAGCTTCAAAATGACCTATACTTAGAATTTTTTCCTCCAAAATTAGTTAATATGCTTAACTAGCTCTAAAATGACATGATATGCTTAAGAAATGACATAGTTTAGCTCCTAAATGACTTCACATGCTTAGCTAGCTCCAAAATGACATAATAAGCTTAATTAGATCCAAAATGACATATTTAACCTAGGATAGCTCTAAAATGACCTATACTTAGCATTTTTCCTCCAAAATGACTTAATATGCTTAGCTAGCATAAAAATGACCTATTTAACCTAGGATAGCTCTAAAATGACCTATACTTAGCATCTTTTCCTCAAAAAAGACTTAATATGCTTAGCTAGCTCTAAAATGATATAGTGTGCTTAAGAAATGACATATTTTAGGTCCTAAATGACTTCATATGCTTAGCTAGCTCCAAAATGACATAATAACCTTACTTAGCTTCAAAATGACCTATTCAACCTAGGCTAGCTCTAAAATGACCTATACTTAGCATTTTTTCCTCCAAAATGACTTAATATGCTTAGCTAGCTCAAAAATTACATAATAAGCTTAATTAGCTCCAAAATGACCTATTTAACCTAGGATAGCTCTAAAATGACCTATACTTAACATTGTTTCCTTCAAAATGACTTAATATGCTTAGCTAGCTTAAAAATGACCTATTTAACCTAGGATAGCTCTAAAATGACCTATACTTAGCATCTTTTCCTCCAAAATGACTTAATATGCTTAGCTAACTCTAAGATGACATAATATGCTTAAGAAATGACATATTTTAGCTCCTAAATGACTTCACATGCTTAGCTAGCTCCAAAATGACATAATAAACTTACTTAATTAGCTCTAGAATGACCTTAGCATGTTTTACACCAAAATGACTTAGTATGCTTAGCTAGCTCAAAAATGACATAATAACCATACTTAGCTCCAAAATGACCTATTTTACAGATATAAGTTGCATCATAATAATCTTCACATTTTAGTTGCATCATAATAATCTTCTTCTTCTAACTTTCTTCTTTTCCATTTTACAGATTTGCTTAAGATCACGGAAGCTTGGGTTGATGGAGTGCTTGTATTTAGTTTTTGTTTTGACCTTGTGAAACTTGCTACCTATGGATGAAACTGTGTAATATTGATGAAACTATGTATATGTACGGATGAAACTTGCTACTATTGGTAACATGTGTTGGATACATATGTGTTCATGACTATTGGTAATATGTGTTGAATATGCTATATTGGTCATATAAATATATTTGTGTTTGATTTCTGTGAAAATGAATTGATATAAGAAAAAACAAAATTAAATGGGGCAATATAGTCACTTTGCCATCTGCTGGCAGATGGCAAAGAGCTTTGCCATCAGCTGGCAGATGGCAAAGAGGCCACATGTCATCTACATGTAACATTTGGGCTGGCCTATTTGGGCTCTTTGCCATCTGCTGGCAGATGGCAAAGAGCCTGCGGCCTTTGCCATCTGCTGGTTGATGGCAAAGTATGCCGTTAACCTCTAACGGAGCTAACCCCGTTAAGAGGCTTTGCCATCTGCCAGCAGATAGCAAAGACACAGGCTCTTTGCCATCAGCTAGCAGATGGCAAAGAAGCCTTTACCGGCAGGGTTTCAGACGAACTGTTTGCCATCTGCTGGCTGATGGCAAAGCCTTTGCCATCCGCCGAACATGCCTTTGCCATCTGCCATGGCAGATGGCAAAGTGCCAGATTCCAGTAGTGCATGTCATTTGTGCTCACCCACGAACGAAGGGGCAGAGCTCGTCAAACGCATGGCGAGGTCGTCGAACACCAAACCTCGCAGCGATGAAACAATTGCACATTTAAATCTACCCGATCAACACAATTATATATGATGTTTTTCATAAAAAATCGAAAAATATATGACCTAACTAATAATTCACAAATATATAACCCCGTCGGCCTCTGGAAGGCCAAAGAGCACCTTTTCGGCAGGTTTAGGGGGTCGGGGTGTCATGTCGGTGTCGGGATGCTGTTTCGGGGTCAGGGTGTCGTGTCGAGGTCGGGGTGTCGGGGTGTGGTGTCGTGGTCTGTGTGTCGGGGTCGGGGTGTCGGGGTCAGGGTGTCGGTGTCGGGATGTCGGGGTGTGGTGTCGGGGTCGGGGTGTCGGGGTCAGTGGTCGGGGTGTTTCCTTCTATCCTTCTTCTTCTTCTTTCCTTCTCTTCTTCTTCTTTTTTCTTCTTCTTTCCTTTCTTCTTCTTCTTCCATCCTTCTTCTTCTTTCCTTTCTTCTTCTTCTTCTTCTTCTTCTTTCCTTTCTTCTTCTTTCCTTTCTTCTTCTTCTTCTTTTTTCATCTTTTTTCTACTTCTTTTACTTCTTTTCTTTAATTCTATTCTTCTTCTTCTACTTCTTCTACTTCTTTTCTTCTTCTTCTTTTTTATCTTTTTTCTACTTCTTTTCTTTTCTTCTTTTTCATCGTTTTTCCACTTCTTCTTCTTTTCTTCTACATATTCTTTTTTCTAACACTAACACTAAATTTTCTTCTTTTCTAACACTA